>NW_027497965.1:0-173841 GCF_021521415.1 Bidens hawaiensis | reverse complement strand
TCACCGTATCTTGACCTTTTATCTGTACCGTAGTGTTCCACCACATTAATGCGTGATCAGTGAGAGTAGAAGCAACATACTTGACAATGTTTTCGGGTGGACAATTGCTGATATTGAGAACAGATTCAGTCTTTTCGATCCATTTAATCAGCCCGTTTGGCCCTTCGGTGCCCTTGAAATCAATTGGTTTGCAGGCCATAAAGTTTTTGATCGAATATTCCCTTCGGGGATATTAGGGTTGTTATTTTTATTGCTTGGGTTCGGTGGGGGATTAATTGCATTGGTAGGGGTATTTGTATTAGATGGGGGATTGTTATTTGTAACTGTTTCATTGTTGGTTGGGAGAGCAATATTGTTTTGTTGTTGGTTTGTTTGTATATTTGCATTTACACCGGCAGTTACTTGTGTTACGATAAGTGGGATCACTGCCTGCATTTGCCGAGCAATCATCTCGGCTATTTCTGCCTCAGTCATAGGGTTTGCTTCTTTGGGGCCATCTATAATGATAAACACATATAAGCCAATTGGTACTAATTCCACTCTATGGCACAATGTAATAGTAATCACAATAAATGTTGTACAGGTAAACCAGATAACATACTAATATTTCACAAATTGTTCTGTACATTGATAATAAAAGGTACATAGACTTAGCCTGATAAAGGCCAGTGCTTGCATGTATATATCAAAATCTGTCACTAAGTGACTGTTAGACTTAACCCTATAAGGGTCAGTGCTTGTAATAATGTACAAAGTTGTGCCCCATATTAACATAACATACTACTATATACATACATGGGGTAAAAGATCATGTACACATAATTGTAATATTCCGCCTCTATCCACACAGACGATAGGCTAACCACAAACATAAAAATAACAGCACCGTAATCACCCAGTAACAGTTCCACAGCCGAACTGTCACCCTATCCAAACAACAGTGGTGGTAGGCATCTGACTGCTGTAAGTTCAGTACTATCTGATGTAACGTCGATAAGTACAGGGTTACGTCCCTCCTCTCCTGGTAAAGGTTAGCTATGGCTATCGAGTGGTCTATCACACGGTCAGTCAGGACAGCCATCCAAGAGTTGTTTCCAAGCGTTTGGGAGGTCAGGGCGAGGGGTAGGTATACTCAATGAACGGAAGATGAAGTATCCGCCCTAGGACGTGAAGGTCCTCCCCAGTCGTGGGTAGATCTGAATGGAATCGAGGTAGGGTCAATCGGGGTTACCCGAATACGAGCAGTCTGCCGGACTCGCGCAGTAGCTGAAGTCGTCGGCGATAGGTGTATAGGTGGAGTGGATAATCTGGCTACTCTAGCAGGTGAACGATACTGACTGTTAACTTCATCTTGATCCCTGCGTGGTGACCTGGGTGGATAACTATCGCATCTGTAACCAGATAGATCAGGCACATTCCTGGGTAGCTCTCTACAGATAACTTATGCTTCCACCTATTCCTCTTCCTCCTCCGGTTCCTCTTCAGGATCCTCCTCTTCTGGATCCTCCTCTGATTCTTCCTCGGGATCCTCCTCTACAGATATTACCGGTTCTTCTTCCGGTACGTAGTCGTTATTCCTTGACATGACTCTACACAAAAGTTAGTTATAAGAATAATAACTAGTGCTATCGCTAAACTATTGTCGAGGAGATTAATTAATTCAACCAAATTTAATATTAATTATATTAGAATATAATATTAGTTTTATAAAAAATTTTAATTATTATTATTTAAATCAATACTGAATATAAATGAATATAATATTCATAGTAAAATGTATCGTTATCAACAGTATCGTATGTACAACGTATTCGTACACCTTGTTCCACATAAGCACGTATGAGTGTTACATATATATATATATATATATATACACTTTCACATTACCTTTTATACACATGTGTTGCCACTTTTACCTAACCACACGTTCCGCGATTTCTCCCCGAATTCCCTCGTACAATCAAGTCTGTTATTATGTTCCTGACCACAATAACTCACTTGCCCTACAAGTTCATCCCGACATCCATCAGTATATAATATTAATTTATTATTTAATTATTTCCCAGAGTTAATCGAGCCTACGGTTATATTTTAGGTATCCTAAGGGATAACCTAATCCTTTATAACCAACGGCTCTGATACCAACTTCTGTCACACCCCGACTAGCACAATGCGGAAGCGTAAAACGGGAATGTAACAGACACCTCTGGTATCAACACATTGTTTATAAAGAAACATTACAAACTAATTTACAATACATTACATTTCTTTGTTCTATCATTGTTTTACCGTCTAGGTGATACAAACAAAACTAGTTCGTTAACTATACATCCTTACTACTATCGCCCTTGCTTCTATTCACATAGCATCAACCACTCATCTCAGGCAAGTAACAGATCACCAAATCATTCCGATTTAGGTACACCTGAAAAGCAGTTTAAAACGGGTCAACTACTAGAGTTGGTGAGTTTCACGAGTTTCAAGAAAACAGTAATGAGTGTTCACAAGTCAACACTTGTAATCATGAAATAAGTATGTATGTATGTAAATGATGTATGTGATGTAATTATGCCAAGCTACAGTGAATCCTGGACTGTTCGTGCTTCGTGCCTCCATTTCCCACGCTCAATCAACCACTGTGGCTCCCCTTCCGCCCACAATATGCCCCGGTAGCTATGTCTAACACTACATAGCCTGTTTGTTTAAATATGGTCATGTGCAAACGGCGCTATGTGACACGGCAACCTGGCCGATTCCGTTTGGGTTTGTCAAACCAATAGTACTATTCACAAGCCACCGGCTCGAAGTTAATCACTGTGATCGTGGGGACTTTCGTGTGTTAGCACTTAGATAATTCACATCAGTACATGTTTCAGGTATGTATATGTAATCAAACATGCTTTTCACCCCAAAAGTTCGTAAAACAGTTTAAAAGTGGGGTCATGAAACTCACGGTTTAGTAGATATTCAGTACTGTATCAACTCGTGGTTTGTTCAGTCCGCTATCAGTAGTTCCTATAATCAATATTATAATAATATTAATATTTTAATATTATTATAATCTCAATACTAAACTGGGCTGTATAACTAATCTGGGTGTAGCTGAACGCCCAGAAAGTGGCAATAGGCTTAGGTTGTGATGTTGTTCAATGTCTAATACTTAAAATCGAACTTGGCTCAGACTCCCGTTTTCCCAGCTGGGCCAAGTTGCTCGTTTACGCGTTCAGAAAACAGTTGTGGGAAAATAAGCTTGGGTAAATGTATTGGTTAATAAAATGATTAAGTTATAAAGAAAGATCACATACTGGGGTCCCGGATTAGCCACGGGGCCCGTTTCCGTTTATACAGTTTGATTGAGAAGAAACGCGCACAATCCACCCGGATTGTCCAGGTTTCTCATAGAAAAGTTTATTTTTACTTAATTAGTCCAAAAATATGATTTTTGATCACTCTTGGTGTTTTGATTTTCCCGCAGGTTCACTAGTCGCGAACTTGCCGGTTGTTATAAAAACAGAATTTGTTTAATATTCATATTAGCATAATTAATTAACCGTTAATCATTAAACTATGAAAATTTGACCACTTATCAATTAAAATATGTAGATTTTTATAAAAATATTTCTGGAATTTATTTACTGATTTATTAATTTATAAAAATTCATTTTATCAGCTATATTTTGCCTGAAAATCGTCCGTTTAACCCCCAAACAATTTCCAAAAATTCACCAAAAATTCCTGAATACTCAAATCATGTCCCAAAAAAAACTGTATCAATTCCAGAATGTAAAAAGCTCGTGCAATATTCTTTTCGGCCACAAATTCGGCTGTAAAAATTCACACGAACGCAAATAAACAAAACACCTTTAAACTTCTCCAAATGATCCCAAAATTCATATGTGATCAAAATATATCAAATCTGAGTTCCCAGAAAAATTTCATAATTTTTGAAGTATTTTAGCTATTTTTTCCCAAATAAACGTCCCAATTCGGTAATAAATTCGCCAAATATTCTCGGATGGCGAAAAATTACCAAATTTGAACAGGGACTTATTGACATGGTCCCTGATGTTTCTGCAAAATTTCAAGTCCTAAAAATATGCACATCACAATCTTAACCTAAATAGCCCGTAAGCGAGTGTTTCGGCATTACTTTAGCGGGTTTGGCTCGTTTCCGACCTTTTAATCAAGTTTTCAGGTTCTTGTGCTTCTAAGAAAGCTAGGTACAAGTCCTATATCACAAACCAAGCAATATTTCATCAACATAACAGCCCTTAACTTAGGGTTTCGGCTAGTGCACAAAAACGAACTTCTGAACCGTAAAAACGCCGTTTCAACCCTTTAATCCATGTTTATGGCCAAAAAAACTATCAAAACAGATTCCTTACCATGTGTATGATCAAAACATGTTTATGGACAATTTTTAGGATTTTTACACGGTTAGGAATGATTTTTAGTAACCAAGACATGTTTTTATGGTATTAAACAAGTTTAAATAGTAAAAAAGCTACTTATTTAAGTTGTTTACCTTAGGGTTTCTTGAGTTTTTTTGGCTGGAGAAGAAGGTGTGTCCAGAATTTTCAAGAAATGATGTTAAAAATGGATTGAATCTAGTTTAAATGTGAAAGAATAACAAAGGGGGGGTGGCGGCGGCTGCGGCCGGGATTCCTTATGGGCCCCCTATGGGCTGTTTTGGCCCAATGATCTGGTTTCTCCAGCCCAAAAACGAAAAGCCCGGTCCAAATTTAGTTCGGGTTTGATTTTTGGCGCGAAAAACTTGTCGGGTGCGATAAACAGCGCGAAACCGAGTGTTTTTCGGCTAGTTTTGTGTAAAATTATAAAAGCACACTATATGTTTGTAAAAATCAAAAATATTTTCACGGATCGCTTAAAACCATTTCAAATAAGTGTTTGGTAAGTCTTTTTCGGCTTAACGGATGATACAACGCTTGGTTTGTAACTATCTTTTGCGTTTAAATCTATAGCGGGTAGTTAAACGAGCATTTTTCGTTTAACTTGTTTGCTATCAAAATAAGGCCATATTCTAATATTTTAGCTTATATAGATCGTATATCACTTATAAATGGCCCCCCCAAGATATCTGGGTCATAACCCGACCCGTTCGGTTAATCGTTCGTTTGTTACGCAAAAGACGTTTATTTACTTAAACGGTAAATACGAGCTGAGGTGTACCTCGTTTTTGCTCAAATGTCACACTCTTAATGACCATTGTGAACCCACCTGATTTTAGTGGTTAGTGTAGGTCCCTATTCGGGTGGATCTAACAACGTCTTTGGATCAACCTAACTTAGTTCTAGCGGAAATCACACTAAGCAACCAAGAGGTCTCGGATCTAGAGATTATTTTCTTGTAAAGAAAGGTGAGAGAGTAAGAGAGAGAAGGCCGAGAGAAGAGAATGTTAGAGAGATTGAATTTTTGCAAAAAGGTTGCGTTTTCTCATGACATGCTCCCTATTTATAGGGTGGCATGCATGAGAAGCATGAGTTATATTCACTAAGGCCCAATGGGCTTCTTTACAATGGACCGTGGCCTAATACATTCAAAATTGACCAATCGTCCTCAAATACATAACCGAACCAATACAAAAGACTAAAACATACTAAACGGGACCTAACAATCTCCCTCTAGTCTTTAGTATTGGAACCCGTCGGTGTCGTAATCAAGCCAGCCGTCCTCAGGTAGTGGAAGTTCAACAACTCTTCTAACAAATTTGTTGAAGGCTTCCACTACCCGGTCTGTGTTCTGACGACCGATGTCCTCGACGGTTCCCAGGGGTGAATTGTAGAGCTTCTTGATATCTTCTATATGCAATCCCATTAGCTCATGCTCGTCAAATACGCGAATCTCAGGCAAATCTTTGCAGCGTATGACAGCCTCCCCTGTTGTGTTGTCAAATTCCCAGCCTGTGAAGTCTCGGAGGATGTTGGGAACAAAGGGCTCTCCATGGTAGATGATATGAAAAATTCTTCGGTGCCCTGTATCTCCACATGGTTCGTGGCTCTCCGCTGGCTGGGTCTATTTCTCTCGGGTTCTTGTACTTCCGACCCTTATTTGGCTCAAAATCCTTGTAATCAACCTTTGACTGTCGATGAAGATAATCTGGGATCCAACTATCTAGAGTGCTCCCAACCGCACCATGACCTAGAGCTTTTCGAAGATAATTGAGGTCAAGCTCTGGTAGTGACTTCAGCTCATGATGGTTGAGATAAAACAGATCACCACTGTATCGCCTAATCGCCCAACATGCGTTCTCCTTGTTATACTTTGCATATACGATCAGTGAATCATCGTGGTAAGGATAGATGAGAGCGCGGGCGCATTGCACTACTTGACACTATATGATTCTTTCTCTTTCTCTTTAGTGGTTCCTGTGTCAAGTCATATGTTGGAGTGGAGATGGGAACAGCAGCAGGAATCCTGTAGTTTGAACTAGAGCAGGAGGAGTGTCGGGATTTGGTGAGTAATTGATGCAATCGTCTTCAACCCTCGTCTCCGTATTTTGATCAATAAGTTGCTCCAAGTTATTTCCTGCTTCGATAAAGTCATCCATAGCACCTGCAAAGTCATCAGGAAATAAATCTTTATACATGTCAGTAATCTGTGTGTCGTGTTCCCTGACTTTGCCAGCAGAGTCGTGAGTAGCAGGGTCTTGAACATCATGTTGAGCTGGTGGAGGTGATTGAGTGTTATCTCCACCTCCACCTCCTGCTGCCCCGGCCTCTCCGTCTCCACCTGCTCCACCTTCATCATAGTTATCGTCATCTTCATCAAAACTATCATAAACATCATCATCGTCGTCGTCTTCTTCCTCATCATCATCTTCTTCATCACCATCATCATCACCATCATATCCACCACCAACACCGCTATATTGGCCACCCTGTTGTACTAACCGACCAACAGTCGCCTCTCCTTCAGACACAACAGCCTGTACTCCTCGCACTGTCACATAAGGGCCTGCGGCAGGCTGTGAACCAACCGACTTGAGAAGTCTCACCAGACCTTCTCCAAGTCCCAATCACAGCGTCAAGCCTGTCCTCCAGACCATGAAATTCGTCTTCTTGAATGCCCATGAGGTCTGAGGCCGCCTGGTACTTGCTCACCATGCCTTCATTCGTCTTGAGTTGTAGCTCATTCAGACGATCTTGATCCTTGATCTTTTCTTTTATGGCCTCCATTTATGCTCTAAGCGCATCGAGAGAGGCGGAGGAAGCAAGCTGATTTTCCAAATTAGCAACCCTTGAGTTTGTAGCTTCCTTTTCAACATCCCACCTTCTCGTTGCATCTTCTATCTTCTTGTTTACACTGGATCTGAGAGCACTAGCACTTGGTAAGTCTCTTTCAAGTGTAGTCAGCCTATCTCCAAGTCTAGTGTGATCAGCTCTCAGATTAGCGTTCTCAGAGGCCTCATGATTCATCAACGCTTGTAGATTCTGGATTCGGGTGTGGAAGGTGTTTGTCAACAATCTTTGATTTTCGGCAAGAGCGTCACTTGCCTCCTTCTGCTCTTCCAACTCCCTTATCCTATTCCTCAGAGCCGCCTTTTCTGCCTCATCCTCCAACGCTTTCTACTTCATCTCCTTAATGAACTTGAGGAGCACTATTTCTCTTTCCGCCCTTTTAGCGTTGGATTCCTCTAGTGCGACGATCCTATCGAGGATAGGATCGGCGTAACTGGAGGTGTCGAAGACATCCCTCTAGAGATGGGTTTGGGTGAGATAATGGTGGATGGTGGGGTGGTGGTCTTTATGGGTGGTGAGGTTGTTGGCAAAGGTAGGGTGATGGCTTGGGTAATGATTGGTGAAGTTATGGTGGTGGGTGGTGTTGGTTGCGTTTTAGATGGTGTGACGGTTTGGGTTGGAGAAGTTATAACAGTTTTGCTCCATAGGCTTGTTGTTTGTATTGGTGAGCTGAAAACTGATGAGGTGAATATGGATGAGGTTGGTTGGGTAGGTGGTGTTGAGGCTTGAGAAAGTACGGGTTGGGTTTGCTGTTGTGGTGGTGAGTGTGGTAAGGAAGGTATTTGGGGTAGGAATGTTGAAATTGGTTGGTCTGTTGGTGAGGGTTCAGGTGAGGATTCTGGTGAATCATGAAGTAGGGTCTTGGTTTTCTTGGCTTTGGTTTTCTTTCTGGTTTTTGGTGGCTTGTAGGCGGGGATTTGTATTTTGGTTACATCTAGTGTTTTGAGAGCTTGGGCCAGGGCTTCTTTGGTGATTTTTGGTTGGTCGGAGGGCTTGTCTTGTGAGGGAGACTTGACATGA
Source organism: Bidens hawaiensis (assembly GCF_021521415.1). Classification (NCBI taxonomy): domain Eukaryota; kingdom Viridiplantae; phylum Streptophyta; class Magnoliopsida; order Asterales; family Asteraceae; genus Bidens; species Bidens hawaiensis. Next base: position 165,562 of record NW_027497965.1, on the reverse strand, counting down.
GACTTGGCTGACTTCTGGGAGTCTCCAAGTATCCTCAAGCGCTTCAGAGGCGGCTGGTCTTCTTCCTCCTCCTCAAGTTCTATCACTTTGCCCTTTTCAGCCACTTTCCACTTCAAGTCATGCTTGCCTTTGTTCGATCCTCGGCCGGCTCATCACTGGAATCTTGTTCACCTTCAACTTCGGGTTCATCATCATCTTCACCCAGAGCAGACGCCTCTTCCCCAGCAGGCTCTGTCTCTTCAAATAGACCAAACTAGGACCCGGCCTTGGTCCCACATACTGATGACCCCTTCCCTTGGTGCTCAGCAACACACCGAATACAGATATCTTTATCTCATTCAAATGATATGGCTCTGGAAGTGACTTCTTGTCCTTCGCCTTTTTGGTCCCCGGTCGTGGAACATCTGGAATCATATCGTCTAATAATAGCTGCACGAATCTCGGGTACATGAGCCATGTAGCACCACTCTTGATGTTTCCCAGCATGCACAAGAATATCCTTCGTGAGTAGTTGAACTTCTCTCTGTTAGTCAATGCAGACATAATATGGACCCAGTCTGAACTCATACTATCGAATCCCCCACGGATATCAGTCAGACAATGGGTGACTACGTGGAATAAAAACCTCTAGTATGGTGAAAGATGACACTTTTCGAGGCTCCTCAATTCCGTGTCATATCCCATATGTTCAACAAAACCAACCATCTTTTTCCTGTTTCCCTTTTCATACGTATAATCTGGTTGGTCATCAATCTTCATTACCCGTCTAATGTCTACTTCTGAAATAGTCAACTCCTGTCTTTCCACGGTTGTTGTGAAGGATAGAGAATCATCGGCAACCTTGGCAAACGCCCAGAAGTCCAGGATCCATTTATAGTAAACAGCTGGGTTGGCGGTGATAGCATAGGCAAGGGGTGATTGCTGGAGCCCTTTGACCATTGAAGTGAATACTTTGTCTGCCTTTTCCTTTGGCAGTCCGAGAGCACAAAAATTATTATGACCCTGAAAGTTAAACCAAGAGATCATGAGAATCATCATTGAGAAGTGAACAAAATAAATAAGATATATACATAAGCATTAAGTATTTACATATTATAATTTAAAAATACATACATTTTAGTTTTAAACAGGTGATAAGTTAGTTTAGTATGTTCACAAGTTAATTAGTCTATAATGTACAAAGATTAAGTCCAAAATAGTTCAAGAGTCCAAACAGTTCATTGGGTTCAAAAAAACAGTCCAGTAGCATCAGGTTTAAGATTCTGAAAATTTTGCTAAGTATTTGGTTTTTCACATGAGGCCGTATTTCGCTTCGCATGGAGTCATGCGAAGCGATGCGAAGCGAAACAGACAATCCATTCGCTTCGCATGAGGTCAAGCGAAACAGAAATACGTTTTGCTTCGCATGAGGTCAAGCGAAGCGAAACATAAACATGTTTCGCTTCGCATGAGGTCAAGCGAAGCGAAACAGAAATGTGTTTCGCTTCGCATCCACCAGGCGAAGCGAAAAACCCATCCATGCGAAAACCTGTACTTAGCCCCTTTTGATCCTCCCTTTTTCTTTTCACATGGTCGCCTAGATGCGAATTAAGTTTCTGGAAAGTTTGAGCTTGAATTTCCTTTGTTTACTTCGTCAATTTATCCTTAGAACATCTGAACAAAAACTTAAATCTACAAACTTTACACAAACAACCCTAATTCTAATAATTAATGATGATAATCAAGATCAATAAGTCCAAAATCAGATTATGCACAATATATTAATCAATCTCATAGAAGACCAGTCGTAGATCAAGCCTACGGTTCATCTGAACCGTCGTCTCGATCCACGAGAACCCAGAAACATGAAGATGAAATGATTTATGGGGTTCTGATGTTATACCGAGGGTGGATACTCAGGATTCAACGGCATGTTTGTGATTATGAGGGCCGGATTCCTTGAGAAGTAGAATAAGATTAGGGTTTGAGGGTTTGAAGATGAGAGAGAGAAGAGAGTAAAAGATAAAAGTGTTTGGTGAATAGTGAAAGATATTTTAGGTTTCTCTTATATATAGGGTCAGCCTATCTCGCGATAAGGTCAAAACATCGCGAGTATTTACCGAAAATACACTCTCAGTCCTTAGTCTTTAAAACAATTTGCATTTTCAAACCCGAAAAACATTTACCCACCGAATCCACACACTTGATTGCTTATAATATTTTCTTTTGTTGGTCCATAAGCGTTAACATTTGCACGATCGATCTCTTTTGTCAAAACAAAACTCAATAAAAGAAGACACTAAAATAAAGTCAAAGATAAAATTAAAATTAAATTTAGACATAAAATAAAATAAAAATAAAATTTAAAATATTAAACTATGCATATACTTAATATTTTAGAAAACAACAAAAAAATTTGAGACATTTTAAAGTTAAAAACAATAATTATTAAATTAATTTACACAGTTCTTTTCTTTAATTAATTTACAAAGAACGATCACGACATGGAATCATATTGATTTGCAAAGCCCTAGATCACGTTTCCATTTTGAAATTATAGTGACACAAGTTCATTATTGACTGTAGATATTGTCCTCCTTTTTAACTTGATAAGTGTTTTGATGCCAAAAATGATACGTTTGAAGTACAATTAGGCACGGTGCTTATGTGGTCCCCACTTAATCAGACATGTTACTGATTCCATCATATCTCGGGCCTACTTTGTGTTAACATATCACCTCAACTTGACTTAAACCTTTCTTAGTTGATCACAGTATTTTTATTGACAAACTTGACTTATTGTACACTATACACTTGACACTTTGTGCTTTGCACACTTGACTCGATCTAGAAAGATTAAAATAAAGCAGAAGTTCAGGCCATAACAATCAGGTCGGATAATACCATATTATCGCGCAGAGAAAGTCCAAGGCTTGAACAAAAGAAAGAAAATAAAACAAAGCAGAAGACTCAGGGCCTTAACAATCAGATCTTGTATGACTACAAACGTAGAAAGTCTAAGGCTTGAGTCAAAAATAAATGAAGAAATAAAGCAGAAGTTAAAATTCCTAGGACTGACTCCTTTTCTGACTCTTTTTATTTTTCTTGCTTTTCTTGACTTTTTACTTGACTCTTTTCTTGACTCAATGAAAATAATGACTGACACTGACTTTCATGAGACTACTGTGATTAGGTAAAGAGAGGCTTGAGTATGACATGTATAGTTACATTTTTGCCTTCATGAATATGACTTTACGGAATCATGCAACCGCTTCATAATCGTATATCCACTAGTACCGGCAGGAGTTTAGGTTTATATTATTCGACACTTACTTGTTTGTCAAGCCTACTTACACATCTATGAATGACCTTGTAACCTTTTGTTCTATTCTTTTAACGCGCTAGAATCATTACAAACCAATGTACTATCATTTTCCAAAGGGTCGGATCTAATTCTTAGTTGAAATTTTAAAGTAACCGACTCCCTCTACAAAGGAGCTCCTTCTAAGTGGGACACCACTTTTTGAATTTTCTTAAGTTTTTCTTAAATAGGAGTAAGAAAGAAATTAATATTATATAAAAGATTAAAATATTTTGTTAAGTCAAGTGACTTCATTTTTGTTTTTCTAAAAGTAAATTTAAAATCTTTTTGGTGAGTTAAAGTTAACTCATTTTCTCCCTCTAAAATTGTGACATATTTGAAAAATATTTACAGTTTTAAAAACTAAAAGATAAGATTTACTCAAAAGAGATCATGCCCAATGACTCAACGAGAAACAAAAATCGGGCACGACTGAAAGCTTTTGTGAAGAGATCTGCAAAGTTATAGTCAGTATGGACCCTTTTTTTTGTTGACAAGCTTACGATCATAACAATCACTAATAAAATGTATTCGGATGTCAATGTGCTTGGTCTTTGAATGCTGGACCGGGTTTTTAACAATTGCAACGGCCGCCTAATTATCACATTTGATCGTTGATCCATAGAAATTCAAACCGTAATCCAGCAGCTGATGCTGGATCCATATCACTTGAGAGCAGCAGCTGGATGCAGCAATGTACTCGGCTTCTGCTGTGGAGGTGGACACGGTGACTTGTTTCTTGCACTGCCATGAGATCAACCGATCTCCCAGGAATTGACATCCACCAGATGTAGAATTTATGTCCAAGTTGCATCCCCTATAATCACGGTCGGTGTAAGCATGAAATTCCAAGGGAGATTCCTTTGGATACCAAAGACCCAAACGTGGTCTACCCTTCAAGTATCTGAAAATACGCTTGACAGCCGTCATGTGGGATTCTCTCGGGTCTAACTGATATCTGGCACACTAACTAACAGGGAACATGATGTCCGGTCTGCTTGAAGTGAGATACATCAGGGAACCAATCATTGACCTGTAAAGGTGTTGATCGACTGGTTTTCCCGATGGATCAGGAGCTAGAACAGGTCGCGTTGCGATTGGTGTCATGAATGATGATGAGTCCTTGAAACCAAATCTCTGAACAATGTCTTGAACATACTTTTCTTGGTGAATCAAAGTTCCGTCCTTCTTTTGCTCAACTTGTAAGCCCAGAAAGAAAGTCATCTCCCCTAAGGAACTCATCTCAAATCGTTGTTGCATAACCTTAGAGAACTCCTTGCACAGATCCTCATTCGTGGACCCAAAGATAATGGCATTGACATAAACTTGAACCAGGATCAAATCACTATTGACTTCTTGACAAAAAGAGTTTGATCGATGATTCCTCTCTTGTAACCATTTTTCACCAAATGATCAGCCAATGTGGCATACCATGCATGAGGTGCTTGGTGAAGACCATATAGTGCTTTGTCAAGGCGGTAAACATGATTAGGATGAGTTGGATCCTCAAAACCTGGAGGTTGACTAACATAGATTTCTTCTTTTACTTTTCCGTATAAGAAAGCAGTCTTCATGTCCATTTGATACACTTTGAAGTTCATGTACGAGGCGTATGCCAGAATGATGCGTATTGCTTCCAATCTGGCCACCGGTGCATAGACTTCATCGTAATCAAGACCTTCATGTTGCCAAAAACCTTGTACAACAAGCCGGGCTTTATTTCTGATGATCACCCCCTTGTCATCCTTTTTATTTCGGATCACCCATTTCGTTCCAATCGGCCTTTTATTTTCTGGTTTCTTTACTAGCCTCCAAACATCCAGCTTCTTAAACTGTAACAGCTCTTCTTGCATGGCCTCTACCCAGGAGTTGTCTTTCAGTGCGACTTTGTAGTCCTTGGGTTCCACCTGAGAAATAAAACAAGCAAAAAGACATCTGTTAATGTTACCGGAAATACTGCGTGTTTGGATGCCAGCGGACGGATCTTCGATGATGTTCTCAGTCGGATGTCGACGATGAATTGGCAGCTGTGGAATTTGGTCGACATGCTCGACTGGTGTGGCCTCAAGTTGGATGTTCAGGCTCTCTATGGGATGGAAGACAGTGGTTGCAGGGACAGAAACACTCGGTTGAGGATTAGCTCCGTCTTCTTGTGGTTCAACCAAATGTTTTTGTTGCAATGGGACCTTCCCATAGGTTGTCATAGAATGGAACAGCAACAGCTGGAACAGAAGTTGTGTTGGTGTTATCAGAAGTTTCATTCGGACTGGGTTCAACCTGCACACATGATGCATCAACCTCCATTGCAGGACCTTGATTGTCTTCTTCTGAGGAAGGTGTGGGGACAGATACTACCACACTTGGTTCTGTAAGGGTGGCTCTGTTTGAACATTTTGGTTGTTTTCGGCTGACACGTATGAGTCAGAATCTGAATCAGTCGTGTCTTCAACAACCAGCATTTCAGTAGTGTCGGAAGAGGGCTGCTCATTACCAACTAGGGCTTGTTGGTTAGCCATTTGTTGTACATTAAGTATTGGTGCTGCAGCAGCTATGTCAACATGTCCAAGATCTTTCAAAACAGCATGCATCAGAAGAGACTGATCATTATCTGGTTGAATAAGTGCAGAAGCAACAGGTGAAACCATTGGTGCGGCGGGTGTTATGTACATTCCACGAAACTGCTTGAACAATCCTTCATAATCAAACATCCAGTCTGGACCATTGTGTGCATCAGTAGGGTTTAACTCTTGCCAATCAATGTTGAAGGATTCCAAGATTACTCTTGATTTCTTGTTATACACACGATAAGCACTTTTATCAGCAGAATAACCAACAAAGTAGCACTCATCCGCCTTTTCAGCAAAATTGGAAGTTGTTCCAACATTTTTTGGAGTATGGTACAGGGACATCCAAACGTTCTGAAGAAATTTACCCTTGGCTTCGTTCCATAAAAGACTTCATATGGAGTCTTGTTCAGTCTTTTGTTCAGTAGCACACGATTCTGGGTAAAGCAAGCAGCGTTGATGGCTTCACCCCAGAAAATCAATGGTAATTTGGAATATGAGAGCATTATTCTAGCGGCTTCCACCAAAGTACGGTTTATTCTCTCAGCCACCCCATTTTGTTCGGGAGTGTAAGGTGCGCTGAGTTGATGAACAATTCCCTTGTTTTGGCAGAATTCATTCACCACCTTATTGCAGAATTCTGTGCCGTTGTCACTTCTGATACATTTCACCTTTTTATCAGTTTGATTCTCAACCAACACAATGAACCTGAGCAGAAAGTGTGACGTCTCGTCTTTGTGCCCTAACAGAAATGTCCAACTGAAGCGCGAAAAATCATCAGTAATAACCAGACAATAGGCTTTTCGACCTATTGCCATTGGTTGAATTTGACCAAAAAGATCCATGTGCAACAACTGAAGAGTGGAATTGATGGAATTTACAAGCTTGGGCCTATGAGGGAGTTTGTGCTGTTTGCATTTAGAACAAGATAGACATTTTTTAGCACAGTGAAAAGATTTTACAGGCAAACCCCTCACATGGTCACCTTTAACCAACTTGTTAAAGTTCTTAAAGTTGACGTGACCCAACCGTCGATTCCATAGGGATGAATCGTTCTCCGAGGCCTTGGACATCAAGCAAGAAGCAGACCACATGGAATAATTGCTTTTCATGTCCAGAATGTAGGCATCGTTGTGCCTCGGAGTACGCATCATAATCCACTCGTCAGGGACTATAAAACCTGGTTTCAGAATGAGGCGTTCATTTTCAGTAAATAGGGTTGAAAATTTCTTATCACATATCTGAGAGACGCTTAGCAGGTTGTGGTTGAGCTGTTCCACCAAATTGACTTCTTCAAATGTCAAGGTTCCATTCGAGACCTTCCCATGTTTAGTTATCTCTCCTCCAATATAACCGGCAAAGGAAACGTGACCACCGTTGAATGGTTTGATGTCGAACAATAGCGATTCGTCTCCTATCATGTGTCGGGTGCAGCCACTGTCTAAGTACCAAATACTGTTGACAGGCCGTCGAGGCTGTCCCTGCACACACGAAGAACCAGTTAGTGGAGGGTTTCCCGAGACACTCTTGTCTCGGGAAGGTTAAACACAAAATCACCAAGTTTAATTTTATGATTTCTGAAAATATATTCCTTTGGTGAATCAGAATCTGAAGAACAATCCCTCGAGGAACTTGAATTATGATTTCCTCGGTTTTTGAAAAGTTTTCTGGATTGCCTTCGTTTTGGTTTAGGCTTAACCACAAAATTTTCTTGATTAGCCTTTGTGAAAACCTTTGAGAGGCTCTTGGGCTTTTCAGCTTCAGATCCCTTAGCTAACCGCTTTCTTTCTCTTTGGGTTAGCCAAAATGGTTTCTTGGGTTTTTCGGTTCTTTTGGACCTTAAATTCGTCTCACTGACTGAAGTGTAAGTTTGGTGAGGCATTTTCTTGGTTTGAGCATTATACATAGGAAATGTCTGACCAAACTTACTGTTGAACTCTCTCTGTTATTTGTGTCAGTTCTTGCAATGTCTTGCAAGATGAGAAGGATTTCCACAAATGAAGCAACATTTTCTTTGGTTACATTTATAGACATCTTGCTCACTGAAATATGTGGGATGAGGTGATGTAGTTTTGTTAACATGTTGGTGACCTCTATCTGACTGATAATTGTAAGCATTTGAATGATTAATTGCAAAATAATTTGATTGCCTAGGTTTCTGTCGAGAGTAGTAAAAGTCATTATCAAATTGATCATAAACTTGAGAACTATTGTTATAATTTGTATTTTGAGAAAATGAAGTTTTCTTGTGTGGTACATATTTACATGAAGTGCTTGGTTTTTCATTTTCAAAACTAATTTTCTCCTTTATTAAGTTCTCAATTTTATTATCAGTTGATGAGCAGTTTTGACTAGCATGTTCATTAACCTTGACTTTGACGGTTTCATCAAATACAATTTCACATTTTGAATCAGAAGAGGAACATTCACTTTCATTGCAAACATTTGTACAACTGTCATCACTTGATGATTCACAAAATACATCCTTTGATCTAGACATTAAACTTCCTATCATTGACTCACACACTTTGTTATAAACAGGATTGTTAATGGATTTTGTTAGACCCACACAGGATTCAAAATGTGGTTCTAACTCTCCTTTTGATTTACAATCCTGGTTAACCTTCCCACCACTTACATCACCTGCTACACACGACATGTTGACGTTAGAATTATCAGATGATGAAATTTGAGCTATTGATGGAGAGGCAGCTGAAACAAATTTCACTGGTTTTGGTAGTTTACCAATACCATACGCCATCTCTTCATCAGGAGAACTATTATAGCTAAAATGGGGTAGGCAAGTGTAATTATCATTCATTGGTGGAGGCACCGCTGAATAATCACAACCTAGTCCCGATTTAACTTTAGTACTTCTCTGAGCTGATAAGATCATCTAATTGTTCGAATGATGTTTCAAATCTTTCAACTTGTTTTTCCTTTTCTCGTTTATCAGAAAGATCAAGTTTCAACTTTTCAATTTCATCTTTTAATTTATTTACAATGTCCTTGTAATAGATGACATTGTGCTCTCCTTGAAAGATTTTAAGTTTAAGATTTGCAACATCATCGTGATGTGTTTTAATCTTTTCAACATATATCTTGTCAGTCTTAACATATTCAGCATTTAGTTGACGAAGTTTTGCGTTTTCTTTCAAAACTTCGTCCTGAAGATATCTATAATATGTAACTTTATTTACGCAAGCTTCAGTGCATAGATTTCTTTTTACCTCATCTGATGGTGACACATCAGAACTTGCAGCAGCAGATGAAGAAGCGTCATTATCTGTGAGAGCCATGTCGGCCATGTTAAGAGGATTCTGAAGCTCTTGGAATTGATCATCCCAATCCACACCAACTTGGGATACAAGGGCCTTTGAATTTGAGCTTGAGTTGCCCTTGTGTGGATGACCTCCAATTCTTTGTGATGAGCTGTTTGGTTTCCGCACCTCATGCCTTTTTCCTGCAGCCTTGCTGTTCTCCTCCTTTGTTGCCTCAGTCACACGAATATCATTGGCAGGTTTTGACGGATTCGTGCATTCTCGTGAAAAATGGCCCATCTCACCATAGTTGTAGCAACGCAGCTTTGACTTATCAAACCCGATCCTTTTCCTGTCTGAATCATTGAAGCTATCCTTCCCGTACGTCTTCATGAAGTTGATAGCCCTTTTCACTGCCATTGCCATCTGGTACTTGATATCCATCTTCTCAAGATCCTTCTGATTGATATCCCTTAAGTCTCCAGCTTCAAACTGTGGTGGCAATAGATTTCCTTGCATCAATTCTTCATGGCTTGACAGAAAAGTGTGAACTATTGCGATGTTTGAATCATTTAACATGGGTAGTGCTTCATAGAAGCTTAAAGGTTTGCTTGGTTGAGGTTTTGAAGATTATGAAATCCTTTGAGCTTTTAGGGCATGGGCAACAGCACTGTCGACCGCCTTTTGAAACGAACTTGAATTGAAAGAATATGATTGATTAGTTGTTGAGATGAAAGCTTTTGGATGTGAAGGTACACTTGGGGAATACTTGGGGGTGTTTACGGGATACACATTCTGTTGAGTTTTTCTTATGAAGGCAGTTTGGCATTGAAGAGGCAGAACTCACTCCAGCTTGATTCAGAGAACTTAGATGATTGTTCATTCTCATCTGCTCATCCATTTCAAATGACTTGATAGTGGATATCAAGTCAGTGTTTGACATCATATTCAGATTGGTTGTTCTCTTGATTGTGATAGTATTGGTACTCCAGCTGTATGGCAATGAATTCATCAACTTGTGGTTGACCTCAGCATTTGCAATGTTGACACTTGCAGCCCTAATTCTTACCATCAACTGTACAAACCTCTTCACCAACTCCAAAACAGCTTCACCTTGACGATGATTAAACATATTGAACTCTTCTTTTAACAGGGCCTTTTTGTTTTCCCTAATTTCGGCATTGCTCTCAACTTTTTCAACAAGTGCTTCCCATAGACCCTTGGCACTTGTGTGTTCCCGAAGAGTTTCAGAGATTTTGTTTGAAAGAAAAACAGTCAATATGAGATATGCTTTCTTATCTTGTGCTAACAGGTCCCTGTCTGCTTGATCATAGTTTTCTGGAGCCTTAAGTTGTTCCCCAGCATCAGTGCGAGTCACGGGAACATGGGGACCTTGTTCAAAGCATTTCATCAAATCAGTCTCAGTCAAGGAGATATAATTCATAAATCTCCATTTGAAATCTGCAAAGTTATCATCCAAGGTCATATACTTTGGAGGCTTTGTAGGGGTTCCCACTTGGTTTTCCAACAGCAAATAACCCTTCAACAGCTCTGAATCAGTGCTAGCCATGGCCTAAGCAGTTACAAGCCTTTAACAAAGCTTAATCTTCAAAACAGTCAACTTTTTCGCACAAAACTGCTTCAAGCGAAGCGAAACAGATTTAACGAAGCGAAACGTATCCAAGCGAAGCGAAGCGAAACAGATCCAACCTTCTAGAAATGGATCCAACCTTCTAGAAGAAATCTTCCTCGGGATCTGTTTTCACCTAACCTTATCCGTACTAGGTCAAAGGTTGTTGCACAAACTTTTATGCCATGAGAAGCGAAATTGTTCCTTATCAATTTTGACCAACTTTTTGAACCCGTAACCCAAGCTTTAGCACTTTTTAACCCAAAACTTCTTAGATCTAGACTTGATATTTTTACCAAGAACACTTTCTAAGACATTTTTATGAAGATTTTGCCCAATTCTTTTTGTATTTTTGTATTTTTCTTGTTTTTGTTGTTTTTGAAGGTATTTTCTTGTCAAGAACACTCTTGAACACTTGTTTTCTTCTTCTCAAGATCAAAACCCAAGGTTGTGATCCAAAAACCCTCAACTAGTGAGCCGAAGCTCTGATACCAATTGTAGGTCCCTATTCGGGTGGATCTAACAACGTCTTTGGATCAACCTAACTTAGTGCTAGCGGAAATCACACTAAGCAACCAAGAGGTCTCGGATCTAGAGATTATTTTCTTGTAAAGAAAGGTGAGAGAGTAAGAGAGAGAAGGCCGAGAGAAGAGAATGTTAGAGAGATGGAATTTTTGCAAAAAGGTTGTGTTTCTCATGACATGCTCCCTATTTATAGGGTGGCATGCATGAGAAGCATGAGTTATATTCACTAAGGCCCAATGGGCTTCTTTACAATGGACCGTGGCCCAATACATACAAAATTGACCAATCGTCCTCAAATACATAACCGAACCAATACAAAAAACTAAAACATACTAAACGGGACCTAACAGTTAGCATTCTTCTTCGACCAAAACTCAAAATTTTTGGGCTTTCTCTCCTTACGTAAAGTGAATAATTACAATTTAAAGTTACTTTACCATATCATATAATTCCTATAACCTTGTTATTAAAAGAAAGAATGCAAATTTCTCTTTCTTAACAGCATTATGGAATTGACAAACCACGTGCAGTAGTAGGAACAAATGCATTATGGATTAGCAACAACGGCGAGATTGTAGGTAATTAAACAGTCCTTAATATATAGCACTATACACAAGATTATTCAAAACCAAGATGATTATTTTTGTAATTTGCCTTACATGACAACTTCAGACTTCTTACAAAGCATAAACTCAAAGTTCATAAACACAAAACCAAATCATAAAAACGCATACATAATAGTCCTTAAAAGCACTTTGAGATGACAATCGATAATCTGACCAAGAAAATTAACTAGCGACAGAAGTTTATGGGTGTTCAATAGTTAACTTTGCAAAAGGGGATACCCGTGGAAATGGAAGTAGGACCAAATCTCTAAGCATCTTTAGTTCTTCATCAATAGAAACATTAGCATCGAGCTCAATCCTTGTTTTCTTTAGCACAGGTGACTTAGCCATGATGAGTTTCACAAATTCCATCTCAAGAGGTAAGTTGCTAAACTCAATCATAACCAATCTCTCAAGATGATCCAACTTCAAATCTGGGAGGTATTCTAGATCAAGAAAGTTGATGGGGGTTCGTCGAACAGGTAACCTTTTGTTATCGATCTGATTACAAAACATGTTAAATATGTCAATAGAAGTATAAACAGCCATTAACATAAATAATACTAATAAAACTATTACCTCAATAGTGATTTTCTCCAATAAAGGGGAGCTCCTGATCAAACAAAGGACAGACGAAATCTGGTTTTGCTCCATCAAGCACACTTCCAAAGTTAGTTTTTTGAGATAGACTAGCGAAGTTGGAAGCTTATGTGGCATTCCACCTGCACACAAGTACTTTAACAAAATAACAAAGCCAGCATTAGCAAACACAATATTCTCACATCAAATGCAATCGATCTTTAACCTAAATATTACCAACCTTCATATAATACTGAAAGATCTCCAAAGTCTGAATCAAAGGAACACATTGTAGAAGATCAGCAAATGTAAATTTGTTTCCTGCTGGTACAAAGTCAATGCTTGCTTAAGAATCTTCGTGCTGCATTAAAATACCAAATATATTAGGGGTGTTCATCGAATTGAATAACGAATTTTCAAGTTAAATCGAATCGAATAATCCGAATAATTGTTTTTTTTTTGCCATTATTCGTATTCGATTCGTATTCGATTAAAAGTTGAACTATTCGATTCGTATTCGTATTGTATGCCCAATTCGAAATTCGATTCGAATTCGTATTTGAAACTCGAATTCGAATCGAATTCGAATAAGTTCGATTTTAATTCGAATAAATACGATCTAATTCAAGTTTACCTATGCCAAAAATTCGAAAACCATAATCATAATTGCAAAACAAACATATAAATTTAAAGTAGCTACAATACACATGATAATAAATTCAAAACTAAAGTACAAATAGTCTAAAATCCAAAATATTCAAAACAAGAAGTAAATAACACCCATATTAGTATGGGCTAAGAAACAATAATGTTGCCTATTGGTTTAATTAATTTGTAACGAATATTTGTTATTTATGGATTTGACAAAAATAAATAATTATATATATTTATGTATATATAATTTAAGTTCGAATTTCGAATCGAATCAAATAATAAATCATAAATTCATATTCGATTAATATACTCGAATACGAATCAAATCGAATTCGAATTTTTTAAAACCGAATTCGAATCTTAATAATCGAATTCGAATCGAATTTCGAATGTTTCGAATGCGAATCAAATTCTGAACACCCCTAAAATATATAACTGAAGGAGCTTTATATATATATATATATATGTGTGTGTTTGTGTGTGTGTGTGTGTGTGTGTGGACCATACCAAACAGATATACGCAAGCAGCGGGCAATTGGAGAGGAACCTTTGAAGCATTTTAGCAGAAACCTCAACAGACACAAGCGTGATGCTCTTCAAACATCTAAATTTGTTAAATAGTAGTGGTGGTTCAAATTCGCAATCTTGGAGGTGCATACTTTCCAGTCCTTGTAATAAAAAGAAAGAAGGGGAAAGCTTGTAGAAGCTTTCACCATTAATGAAGGTAAAATCTTTCACACAATTTGTCTTCGCAAGGTAACTTAATATCTGCGCAAACTCAGATTGCATATCATCAATGCCAACCGAAATGTTGAACTCTACTATTGTGGGACCGTTGTGTAGCAGCAATACCTGGAACATGGCATTGGCAACCATACATCTGATCAACCCCTCGCACTTACAATTAGACGGTATTACAAACATATCGTTTGTAAATTCAAGTTTAGGCATGTCGCGCCAACAGTACCGCCATTTCGTTGACAAAACACTCGTTCTCACTGCATCTTGAAGTGGCATATTACAAACATTATGTTTTGAGGAAGGGTGCTGATGATATCCAAATTTAGTCGGTGTGTTCTTTACCATCTCCTGTTGGATTTTCATGCTCCATAATGCTACTGCTGCAGGGAAGATTGCAAAACAAAATCAAAACACTTAATGATTCAAAAATCTTTCTTCTTTAGACTCCGAAATTAGATTTACGGCAAACAATGGAAAATTAAAAAATTGCTAAAAGTTCATGAAAAATGTCAAATATATAAATGTATAATTTTGACAAGTAGGGATCAACAAACATCAAAATAAAGTAGTTATAAATATATTCTAACCTAATTCATTTTTATCATTACGAACTAAACATATCCGAACTTGCATATTTATACATTTTTATCATTATGAATGACAGGTTACTTAAAGCAAATCAAATATACATAATTGTATCAAATTCTGGATATTTATAAGAAACAGCGTTAACAGTGGCAACGAAGTCATAAGTTGTATTTGTATTCCAGCGATTTGACAAATTATTTACGTACTGGCTTGTCTTAGATCCTTTCTTGCAATCTAATTTGGGACTTCATCATCGGCTGTTATATCAAGCTGAATTTGAGATAGTTTGCAATCAGATCCGGCCTTTCCAAAATGAGACGTATGCCGTTTGGAAAGATGCGAATTGCTTCAGAAACTTTTAACTGCTTAAACCCTAGTGGTGCCAACGAAATTCATAGGTTGTATAGTTTAATTTTATTTTCTAACAAAACAATTGAATACATCTGAAAGAAAAACTGAGTTCGAATTACCTTTGATCTAATCTAGGGTTTCATCGTCGACTGTATCATCAAGCTAATTTTGAGACAATTTGCGGTCAGATATAGGGTTTCCCGACTGTGTCGGCCAAAATTTCGTTTGGAAAGATGTGAAATGCTTTGGAAACTGAGTTTAACTATTTAAAGTAACCCTAGGGTTCGAGTCAAGTGTAGTCACTAGTGTTAAAAAATAAAAATAAATAACTATTTAAACCCATGGAGCACATTCTTAAACTTTTGTGGAACTTTCGGTTTGGTGCACAATCACATTTGTAAACACTTTGTAAAATGAGGAGAGAAATCGTTGCAACTCAACTCCGTACGAATGGAAGTTTGGAGAATCATGTCGCACCAGGAAGGAGAAATGGATCGTCTTGGGTCGTTCATACAAATAGAACATCGCTAGTCTTGTCATGGAGGATCGTGGGGGCATTGCCGTGACGAACTTCTAGCGTGACAATTAGTACTTAACTGTGTAAGAAGAGATTTAACGTTAAGAGAAATGCATATGATCTTGGTCTATTCTTGGAAGGAGAATTGGATCGTGCAGGGTCATTCATACAGAAAAAAAAAAGTGTCGTGATTCTTGATCAGGAGAACCACGAGACGCGTGCCACCCTCAGCGTGAGAATCAGTATAAAAAGAGGAATAAAGTTAAGAGTAAATGAACAATATTTAAGTGGTTGAAGGAGAACTGGATGCTCTTTCCGTAGGGGAATAAATCGTATATACCCGAAAATAGATTGTAGCTTTTAATGTTATTCATTATGGCGTTTTGTGGTCATCTATGGTGCTCTATAACATACCGGGAACACTTCTTATGGTTATGTGTCTTGCCGAAAACGATTTGATCACCGGTAATTATGTAAATAGCGTAGAAGGCCGGATTTTCCTGCCACTAAGATGCTTTGGAGACGCCTTCAATAAATGCAAGTGGACTTGCACCAAATGTTCCGCAGCTTAGACGTGGTATAAATTGATTTTTTGTAGGTGCTTTGCTCAACGGATTAATATCGCTTGGACATTGATTAAATAGTTATCTTTGCATTAAGTTTGTCGTGATTTCCTTAACATGCTTCATTACCCGTGACGCTTATTGGCGAGTAGACGATTATGTTCAATAATAAGTTCTCCGTTGAGTTGTAACATCAACAAATGTAAACTTGTTTTGTTTTGCTGCAAAGTCAAAGTTTTTTTTAGGTCCTTGTAAGGCCGAAAATGTGACTTGCGATATCAAAGTATGAAACTTGTTATATATTTATGGTCAAGTTAATAATTAAGGTGGGCTAGAATTTCGGACACGAGATGAGAACTTCGGGCAAACGTTTAACTTCAACAGGGGGAAAGCTTCTAGATTATGTTTTGTTTGGCTATATATAGGACATTTGTTGTTAGCTTATGTGTGTGTTTTTGATTGTGTAAATCATCCACCTAAGGGGAGCTCACCTTGGGTGGGTCGGTTCGTTTCTTTATATATCAAATCTTTAACCGACAACGAGATCGTTCGTATACTTTATATTATCTTTATATTATGTTCGGTTGTTTGATTTCACCGCACCCGTCTCGAGCATTTATCAAGAATAAAGCCGTTCGTTGTCGGATCCGCCTCGTTCGGGACCTTCAATTGGTATCAGAGCGGGTCGAATCTTATTATTCAACTTTGTTCTTGATATTCGGGTTTTATTTCCGCTATTACCCGAACCAAGACCTTAATTTCTTGAAGACCCGTTGAAGTTTAGAAATAAAGTTCGGTGTTTGGAAATAAAGTTTGAAGATATCGGGAAATAAAGATGCTCGAAGTTCGTCACGTGTTCGTAGTTATCCAGATTCAATGCTGATTTGAGGTTTGTTTTATGGTTTTTGTGAAGTTTTTTTTTTTGGGTTTTTGAAGATGAACTCGAAGAACAGTGGGTGTGTTCGAAAGAGTAGACACTGATAAAAGTTAGATCTGTTGGTTATGCTTTAAATCGACAAGAAAAAGGGTGGTTATATCTCCGGTCAGAGGGTCGGATCTAGAGGGATGTGGCCGGTAGTGGAACTCAGGCATGTTCTCCGGTGAAGGGTACTTAGTATGTTGGCCGGTGACTCAAAGGCGGATGATAGACGGTGGTCTAGGGTGGAGCTGGTGATGTCGGTTATCGGCAGCGGATCGGTGGTGGCTGGTATACGTTTCCGATGGTGGTTTAATGTTGATGGCGACTGTAACTGTCCCAAGTTCTTTAAACTGACGGCCACATCTCTTTTTTGTTGTTGTAGAGTGGTTCTTATTTCTTGAAATTCATATCGAAGCTAATATACTTCCACATTGAGAGTTTTCTTGATATGAAAGGAGCTTATCTGAGTTGGTGGCCATCTGGTGGGATTGAGTCTCATTTGGGTTTGATTTGAATTACTGAATTTTTTTTGAAAATTAACTTTCATAAAAAACAAACACCACCAACGACTATCACCAAGACGGAGAAAGACGCCGAAAGCCAAAAACCAAAAACAACAATCACGTTACATCAAATAAACACCATCTTTTCCAATCCACTACCCCTATCTTAGATCTATTTTTGTACCAAAGAAAACCCAAAGATTTTATATCCGCAACCATTTCTACCACCTTAGTGTTCTTGCCCGAAAAAATCTTTTCATTCCTAGCCCGCCAAATCCTCCAACAAGTAATGATGACAATGCCATGAATAATCAATCTCTTGTTCCCCGTCGCACCACTAACCTTATGCACTTCCACCAGATCATTGACATGGAAAACAAAAGATCTAGGTATGTTGCACCATGAACCAATCGCATTCCAAACGGCCATAGAAATGAAACACCCGGTTAACAAGTGCTCGAGCGATTCCTCATTACTCTCACATAAAGCGCAACTATTATCATCACAATGCAAATGACGTCTAGCTAAAGCCTCCTTGGTTGGAAGAGAATCCAGAACGGCCCTCCACATAAAAATATTACATTTTTTCGGGACCCAATCGCTCCATTGAAAACCGAAACTCCCAGCATCCACAACGGACCGCACCATCCAACTTTTAATCGACGAAACCTCGAACTCTTTGCAGCTACCAACCGCCCAAGACCATGAATCTTCACGGTCAACCATCACCACCCCTTGAAGGAGATCTTCCAACTCTTGCTTCTCGATCACCTCCTGTTGGGAGCAAGGAGCTCTAAGCCAATCCCACACAATGCGACGAGAGGATCCAGTGACCACCAACCGATCTGCTAACAAGACATTTTTATGTTTTTCTACCGCATATAAGGACGGATACTTGTCCATAATCGGCGCCGAACCCAACCACAAATCCATCCAAAACCGAACTTGGCGACCATTCCCAACTGTGGCCCGGATCACTCTATTAAAACCCACACCATCAACCTTAAATTTGTTCCAAAACATAACACAATTCTTCCAAACCCCGGGAACCCCATTATTAACCGGAGCAAGCCCCCAACCGCGCGAGGACCCGTGAATAGACAACACTACTCTTCTCCACATCGCGTGATGATCGTTTAGAAATCTCCCAAGCCATTTAGTAATCAGCGCTTGATTATTAACCTCTAAACGAGCGATACCTAAACCCCCTTCTTTTATAGGTTTGGTGACTACCTCTCAAGCCACCCATGACATCTTCCTCACTTCATCCGAACCACCCCATAAGAACCTTCTCATCAAAGCTTCTAAATCATTGGTAACCTTCTTTGGTGCCTTAAAAAGCGAAAAATAATAAGTGGGAAGACTATCCAGCACCGATTTAATAAGGGTTAACCGACCGGCAATAGATAACGAATTAACTTTCCATTTAGAAAGCCTCTTCTTGAACTTGGACACAACCGGTTCCCAATTAACCACCCTATTCATGTTAGCGCCAACCATAATCCCTAGATAAGAAAACGGGATTCTACCCGGCTTACAACCCATGAAACCAGCTTGGATATCGATCTCACCATCTTCTACACCTACTCCAAATAACACTGATTTATGGAGATTAATCTTTAGCCCCGAACACAAGTAAAATATGCGAAGAATACGTTTCAAGTTATCAAAATTAAAAGAAGACCACTCTCCCATAATCATAGCATCATCCGCATACAAAAGATGGGATAAAGTAGGACCTTCATTAGGAAGAGTAATACCATGAAACACAGCTTGTTTCAACATACCTGAAAAAGCCTCCATCAGAATAATAAAAAGAAAAGGCGATAGCGGGTCACCTTGACGAATGCCTTTATGACACCCAAATTCGAATGTAGGAGAACCATTAACAAGAACAGATGATCTGGTCGCCAACAAAATACCACTAATCCAATCACACCAGACCGAAGGAAAACCCATCTGAGAAAGAACCGACAACAAGAACTCCCAATTCACATTATCATAGGCTTTATCGAAGTCAATCTTGAACATAAAAATTCTTTTCTCCCTCTTCTTAGCCCAAGCAATAACCTCATTAGCCACCAAAGGGCCATCAAGAATATATCTCCCGGATAAGAAAGCCGACTGATGCTTCGAGACAATCTTATTCATAACCGTTTTGAGTCGATTCACTAACACCTTCGACACAGTCTTTAAAATACAACCAATGAGACTTATCGGTCTAAAATCCCCCAAAGATGACGGATTATTTACCTTAGGAATTAAGGTGATAAAAGACGATCCAACCCCCGAGCAAAAACTTTTAACACTATGAAAATGATCAAGAATATCCGCAAAATCCTTCTCGAACAACTCCCAAAAAAACCGAATGAACCTAAAATTAAAACCATCCGGCCCAGGAGCTTTGTCACTACCACATTCAAAAACCGCCTTCTTGATCTCATGCACGGAAAAATCACTGATCAAAAAATCCGCCTCCACCGAAGACAAGACCGAAAACCCATATCCAATCAACCGAGGCCGATGTGTAATAGATTCTTTAAACTTACCAGCAAAGAAACGCAAAACTTCCTTTTTAATGAGAACCGGGTTTGTTTCCCACGCCCCATTCACTTCCAAACCCGGAAAATAATTTGAAGCTTTACGTTTATTAATAAAACCGTGAAAAAATCGAGAATTTTCGTCTCCATGAATCGCCCAATTACACCGAGCCTTTTGCTTCAAATCCCGGTAATAATGATTATCCAACTCGCCTAGCCGACTTTTAATTTCGCTTAAAGACCATGTCTCTTCTTCCAACAAATCCCGAACCTCCATGGTTTGGTCCAAATCACGCAACTCTTGCTCCAATAAAACCCTTTCCTCCTTTTCTTTGGCTTTACAATCGATCGCCCATCTAGAAATAGCATCACGCAAAGCTTTAAATTTATACAACAATCTCGCGTCCGGAGAACCATGAAACGAGCCATCAACAAGCGTCTTCTTAACCAACGTCCCAAAATCCTCTCTACCAAGCCATGAATTGAAAAACCTAAACGGTTTGGGACCATAGTTCTTGGAAGAACCAATTTTCAAAACCAACGGACTATGATCCGGCTTATTCCTTTCGAGAGCAATATACTCCGCACACGGCCATTCCATAAAGAAATCCCAATTAACGAAGATTCTGTCAATACGGCTTAATTTATTTCCTACAACAAAAGTAAAACGCCTCCCTTTCAAGGAGTACTCGTGAAGATTCGAATCATCAATGAAATCGTTAAACTCATTGGCCTCACCCACATTAAACAAAGAATTCCGCCTATCCTCGGCACACCGAACCGAGTTAAAATCTCCTGCCACAATCCACCTCCCATTACCCTCCCCGATCAAATCACGAATTTCCCTCCAAAGAGCTCGTTTAGTAACTAGATTTTGAGGAGAATAAACATTGAGAAAATGAAACAAGCTACTCTTTCCTTTCACGATGCCCGAAACTAGAAGCCAGTTATTATTCTTGACCACCCTTTCCATACGAAAGACTTGGGAATCCCATATCGATAATAACCCACCCGACCTTCCAGACGAAGGAACCCAATCAAATGAATACTCACCATAACCCCAAAACCTTCCCACATCCACAGAATCCAAGGAAACAAATTGCGACTCTTGTAAAACAATAAAACTAACCTCATGATGGACTCGAAGACCTCGAATCCAATCAGCTTTGCTAGAACTCCCTAACCCACGAATGTTCAGAGAAAAAACATTCATTGAACACCTTCTTGATAGCCTTCGGAAACAAGAACCTCTTTAACATTAGAAACAAAATCTTGCAAATTCTTAACACCTAACGCCTTACTCAACTCAATGGTCTTCTCCAACTCCACCTCAATCGGACCTTGGTGTTGCACCGGATCAATACCTCTACCAATCATCGAGGGCTCCGCAGTCTCTCCCTCGATGTCTCGAATCACCTCCGTATTAGTAGACAGCCCTTTGTTAAGATCCGGTGTTAAGAACTCTCCTTCAACACCTGTCTCGATACCCCTAGTAACATCCGAAGGCACGTGCATAATACCGATAAACCTATCAAGATCAAACATATCTTTATCCTCCCTTGGTCTCTTCTTAGGACGCTCCCTAGAACCACTACCCCCACTCCGATTAGAAAATAAAGACTTCCGTCTGAACTTCTTATGTCCCTTGCCTTTCAACACAGAAACATTTGTACTATCAACGTTACCATTCTTGACCGCCTCCTCATTAAAATGATCATAAGAGTTCGAAAACTCACCGACCATCACGTTAGAATTATCGTTCACACAACCATCCAACCCATTAACAACATGTTCCCTGACAGAAACTTCATTAGCTTGAGAACATTCGCCCTCTTCACGATGCACATTATGAAACTCATCCTGCACAATATTATCATCACACTTATCCTCCTCCGGTAAAACGGAACCATCATCCTCTTCATACTCTACTACACATTCCGGTATCCATTCCCCAACATCTTCATCCACCTACACTTTAAAATTTTTTCCCCTCCAATTAATGTCCACCCGATCCACAATCCGTTTGCACTCTTTACTCAACACACCGATGAGAGTATACGATAAGTTATTCTCTTCACCTGATAAGGAAGCCGATTGAACCACCTTGCCAAATCTGCTTCCAATCAAATCGAATACCTCGTCTAACACCAACTGAGCCGGAACCCCATGAACTTGGAGCCAGGCGATCCGACCCTCCTCCACACTAGTTCTATCAGACCAAGGTTCTAAAAACTCAAACCAGTCTGACCATTTGTCTTTGTCATTAAGGAAGGCATCCCTATCCCCACTAACGTAGAATACCAACACCACTGAAAGCCCTCCCAGATACTTAATATCTAATGATCTCCAACCATGCTTCCGAACCAACTTTTTCAAAGAAGTTAACGTGTGAAGATTCACCACCCTCCCCGTAAGAGCACATCCCTTCCAATGAGAAAACCGTTCCACCGAATCATCCACCTTAATCTCATCTACTTTGTTCCGATTTAACAAAGAATCAACAAAGGAACGCCCATTACCAATTGATGCATAAAGAACCCCATTCCTATCGGATCCTTCGGAACTAGGGTTTGCTTGACCACTAGGTTTTGCATGGCTATTAACAGGAACAGAAGCCGACTTCCTCCTATTACCAGAATCGGGTCTATCTAGATTCTCACCATCCACAAACCGAGCAATCGCAATAAACAACTTATACGAACCGATCCATACATCTGATAACTCATCTCCCAACCGTTTGACATCTTTCACCTCGGAAAACAATACGAAAGCAAACCTCTTGCCCCATTTATCCAACTTCCTAGCTATATAGGAACCTTCGTAACGACCAAAGCTACCCATAACATCTTTTAAGTCTTGCGAAGAACACTTTGGGGGAAGATTTGAGACAAAAAACTTCGATAAAACCTTGTTATTACCTTGAGCCTGATGATCATTCCGTTTCCCTTTCCGATTACGTGGTTGTTCCCATTCTTCTGAATCCATGCCGCCGTGGATCGCCCGAGATTTTCGGAGCTAGGGTTCTTGGCCGGGAACCAAAACAGAGGAATTGAACCGCGACGGTGATGAACGGCGGCGGTGATGAACGGCGGGGCTGGTGGTGGTGATGAAGACCGGGGACGGCGATGACGGGATAGTGGTGGTGGGCGACGGGTCTGTATACGGAGGATTTGGTGGTGGAATTGGTG
Source organism: Bidens hawaiensis (assembly GCF_021521415.1). Classification (NCBI taxonomy): domain Eukaryota; kingdom Viridiplantae; phylum Streptophyta; class Magnoliopsida; order Asterales; family Asteraceae; genus Bidens; species Bidens hawaiensis. The sequence goes on along the minus strand of NW_027497965.1, from coordinate 142,495 downwards.
GTGGTGATGAAGGCCGGTGACGGGAACGGGGATGGTGGTGGTGATGAAGGCCGGTGACGGGGACGGGTGGTGATGAACGATGGTTGGGTTTGGACGGCGACGGGGATGGTGGTGGTGGGGTTTGTACGGAGACGGGGTTGGTGGTGGTGGGGTTTGGACGGCGACGGGGTTGGTGGTGGTTTAGGGTTTGGACGGCCTATGCTAAGAGTTCACCATTTAAGTTCCTCAAGATGTTGACTTGCGGCTGTAACTGGTAAGTGAAGCAACAAAAGTTTTTTTTTTACCCTAATCTAACTTGTAATGAGAAATGGGCCTAATTAAAAGAAATATGGGTTGGTTGGGCTTGCTCATACAAAGTACTTTTCTTAGACACTTGGTCAAGATTTATAGAAGATAAAATACCGGGCCAAGTGTTTGCAAGATATTTTTAGACCGAGAATCGTTTATCTTTCGAGTTGACTAACTGAAGAAAGTCAAACGTGAGCGAGTTTCGTCATTATTGGACTATGTTCAAAGCATATTATTTGTATGTTATTTTCAAGGCATTCGAGAATTGGATCCTGAAAATGTGGGCTACGAGCATCCGAGATGCTTATTTATTAAGGTGATAATTTTTGAACAACTTGGATTTAATAGGGAATTAAATTGTTTAAGCTCTCAACTTGAAAATGAGGGATACGAGTATTAGGGATACTTATTTATTAGAGGTGAGTTACTTAAATAATTTCATTCACGGAAATAATAAGCTTTGCCATTTGATCGTTGTCCCCGGTATTTCGTTAAGCACTTCTGAACCTATATTGCTTAAGACCCGAGATGGATAAAGAAGCGAGAACGTCTTAATGAATGAATTAGGTGGATCATACCTTGAGGGGGTGATTGAAGAAGCTTCGGTTATCGGGTTGATTTTTCGAAAATGAGATGCACGATTCGACGATGTTTTGAGATCACAAGTCAAGGGGGTGATTGTAAGGCCAAAAATGTGACTTGCGATATCAAAGTATGAAACCCGTTATATATTTATGGTCAAGTTAATAATTAAGGTGGGCTAGAATTTCGGACACGAGAAGAGAACTTCGGGCACACGTTTAACTTCAACGGGGGGAAAGCTTCTAGATTATGTTTTGTTTGGCTATATATAGGACATTTTTTGTTAGCTTATGTGTGTGTTTTTTATGGTGTAAATCATCCACCCAAGGGGAGCTCACCTTGGGTGGGTCGGTTCGTTTCTTTATATATCAAATCTTTAACCGACAATGAGATCGTTTGTATACTTTATATTATCTTTATATTATGTTCGGTCGTTTGATTTCACCGCACACGTCCTAAGCCTTTATCAAGAACAAAGCCGTTCATTGTTGGATCCACCGCGTTCGAGACCTACAGTCCTCGATACGGGATCAAAAAACAATGTTCTTGGATCAATCTCAAATACTAGCTAGCGGATATCACTAGTACAAAACCAAGATCTCGGATCTTGTTGTGTTTGGTTTATTACCGAGAATGGGAAGGAAGAGCGGGAGTAGAGAGAGTAGGTGAGTAAGTATGGATAAGATTGTCATGCGCATGCTTCCCTATTTATAGGAGAAGCATGGCATGCATGTCTTTCATTATTTCCGACCTAATGGGCTCCAATTACATGGCCTCGGGCCCAATCATACAAGCTAAATATGGAAACAAACTAAATACATTGTGAATACAATGAAATAATACAAAAGACTCCATAACAAAATAGGGTCCAACAATCTACCTCTAGTCTTTAGTATTATTTATTCATCTTCCGTCTTCAGTCGGTCTCATATTCGAAGGGAGAGTCATAATCAAATAGTTGATTGTCAACAAGATGACGAACGAACTTGTTGAAATTCTTAATTATCTTGTCGGTGTTGTCCCTTAAAACATCTTCAACTGTGGACAAAGGAGAATTGTAAAGCTTCAACAAATCCTCCTTGCTCAGGCCGGCCAACTCGTGCTCATCAAATAATCTAAGCATGTGCATGGTCTCACAGTGAATGACCACCTCCCCTGTGTTGTTGTCGAACTCCTATGCAACAAAGTCATTAAGTAAGTTGGGAGTGAACGGCATCTTGTATTTCTGTTCCTTTCTTCTTTTTTCGGTGGTCGAATCGACTTCAGTTTGATGCAGATAAGATCTCCTCTTGTTAAGCTTGAAATTGGGGTAGTCGTCCTTCCATTCTTTTGCCAGAAATCTCTTAAACCATTCTTCCAACTTCTTTTCACCCGCTCCCTCACCCACACTTCTTTGAAAGTAATTCATGTCGAGTTGAGACAATGAATGCATATTTGAGTAGCCTAAGTAGGTGAGATCGCCGTTAGCACGTCTGATAGCCCATCTTTTGCTATCATTGAGCCGCTTGCGGTAGAGGATGGGAGAATCATCATGGTACGGATAGTTTCGGCATCCAATGCTTGCAGTTCGGCCGATGTTGCCACTTCTTCTTTCTTTGCTTTGGCAATTGAGAAGCTTCAACAACAACTGCTGGAAGAGCCACCATGGCAGCTGATTCTTGACCTTGGACTTCAACAGCACGAACCAGAGTGTCCGGATTCGAGGAGTAGTTTATTTCATCTGCAACAGCCTCTTGAACTAGAGACGAGGTACCTGCACATGTAACAACATTAAAAATAGAGGAAAAATCTTCCTCTAATGCAGCATCACGTCTTCTTATATCCTTGGCTGTATCACTGGGAATAGGATCACACGGTGGATCATCATGTAGAGCAGTTTGTTGACTTGCTCCATTTCCATCACCAACACTAGCACCACCATATCAATCACCGCTATCAACATTACCAGAGTCATTATCACCTGACTCATCAAAGCTATCATGAGGATCATCTTCATCCTTATCCTCTTCATATTCATCAGATTCTTCCTCATCATCACTCTCTTCTTCTTCCTCGTCTCATGTGACAGTTTCTCCAACAGCCGGAGTGATCACATAGACGGCCCAGTACTAACAATACTTGCACCAGCAATCGTGCCAACCACTACTATATCACCACCAGTAACAGCGACACCAACACCGCTACCACTCGCACCAACATCACCAACACCACTCGCACCAACACTAGTATCAGCCATAGCAGACTGACATTTCTTCTTCTTCTTACCATCATCTTCATCATCAGAATTCACCCAACTTCCGAATACAACATTGATACGAGCCTTGAGATTTTCAACATCTTGATCAGTCGTCTTCCATATCTCAGAGGCAGCAAGGTATTTATTGGCCATGTCTTTGTTTAGCTTGCCTTGAGCCTCATTAATATGACTCTGCTCCTCCAAACTTGCTTTCAGATGATTGATCTCAGATCTGAGCTTGGAATTCTCAGAAATCAAGGTTCCAACCGTTCCCGAGGACCCTTTGTTCAAGGAACCTGATCCTTGACTCTAATCGTTCAATTCCTGCCCTCAGTCGATCAATCTCCGACCCAAACTTAATTCTCAGACTTGTTTCAATGTGATAGGAGGAGAGCAAGTCACTGTCAAGATGTGAGACCCTCGATTCCAATCTCACAACTTTATCATGTCGCTCAACACTAGTCAACGATTGATTATTCAGGAAGTTATGTTGACCGTTAAGTCGAGCTTGGAGAGTCTCAATCCACAAACGTTGTGTAACATTCGTTACTTTTCAAACCCAAAAACCCGACCCATTTTGAATTTTCGGTTTTTTTTGTAAATATATTCGTTAAAACCGATCCGTTTCAGGCGGTTCAATATATATATATATAGTATTCATCATTTATCGTTGGTTCATTTACTATTCGTTTTGATTAATCTACGAAATCCCAAAGTTTAATATTTTATTAAGTTTAAGCGACTTGCAAACTATTCGGGTATAATACGAAAAATATCGAAGTTTTATAATTTCGTTTTCATTTTATAACATTTCAAAATTCAAGGTTTACATTGTATATATATTTTAAAATCTGATTTAATATAAACTCTAAGATGAGGGACCATTTATGTAAATTCAATTTAAATTAAAATATAAAATTAATAAACCCATGTTCCTCTCCCTGGTCCTTCCGTATTTCCGGTTACCGGATTCCGGCGGACCCAAAATATTCTAACAACCCATAAATGCATTTTAACTCGAAAATTTAATCAATTAAAGGCTTGAAATGATCGTACACTATAACAGCAATGACAAATCAACGACCGTAACGTATGTTTTAACCACAAAATGACGCGTTGAATCCCGTAATCACCACCGAAGTTCCGGCCAAAGCCATTAACGCTAATTAACGCATATACGCTCCAAACTTTAGTATAAATAGGACACAATTCGCCTTCTTAACTTTCTCAAATCATCCAATTAAACTATAACACACTCTTTCTCACTCAAATCGCTCGACTATTGTTGTCTCCGGTCGTCCTCTGTTCTCCATCTTCCCGACACCACTCCGGGTAATTTTTATATGTAATTGCATTAGTTCTAAAGATTTGAACAAAACCCCTAACCTAATTTAAACAAACATGGAACAGTTTTAAAGATTTGAACTCTAGGGTTTTGGAGGTTGAAGATGAACTTGGTTGATCAAATAAATATATTTGTTTCAATTTCTAAACCAACAAAGTATTCTGGTCCAGTAGTTAGTGTTCTTGTCTGTGTCCGGATGGACCCAGGTTCGAACACGGGTCATGGCATTTTGATATTATTTATTTTCTTTTATTAAAAGCACTATTCTTTTTATATTAAACCAAACTAAATTTGTTAAAAATTATTAAAAATCATAATAAATCAAATATAATTATTCTTTAACTTAAATAAAATTGTATTAAATTTTAATTTATCATTTTCAACCAAAACCCAACTTCCACATTCGTTAAAAACTAATTTATGTTTCCGTTACTTTAATTTATGAGTTCGTTAACTTAATTCGTTAAAACACGTAAAAACATTTATATATTTAAATTTTGTTTGTTAAACGTTATAAATCGTTAACCCGTTAATATAAATTCATTCATTTTAAAATCGTTAAGTTTTAAATTATTTGTTTAAATTCATTAACTTATATCTCATTAATCTTAATCCGTTAAATATAAAATTTGTTAGCTTATATTTCGTAAACCGCAATCCATTTGTTAACTTATAATCCATTAGTCTAAACTCGTTAACTATAAACTCGTAACATTAATTCAATAAATTAGATATTATTATTTGAGATAAAATTTCCATGTAAATCCATGCCTTAATTTTCTCATATTAACATTAGATTATTAAAATTTTAATACTAAAATAATATAGTTGACTATAAATTACAATGAAGTTTAAATATAATATTATAATATAAAAATCCAAAAAATGCTAATAAAAGATATAATAAAATAATACATATTCCAAACAAATAATTAGCTCTTGTTATTCCGTTAGCTAGTCTTGATTTTCTTTACATTTCATTTATAGTTCTAGAGGTTCAATCGTTGCAGATTCTTTAATAAACTTTCGGTTGCTTCGGTTTTGTTATCATGCTTTTGGTTTTCATTACAATATTTATCTTCGATTTCGAGGTGAGTTTTTCACACCCCCTTTTTAACGTTTTTATTACTTTTGGGGGTAGCATATGTATCCGAAAACACTTCAAGTATTTACGATATTGTTTACACACTACAATTCATTACATGGACTTGTGTGTTTACTTGATTACTTGTTCAGAATTACTTGCTCAGTGGTTGCCTCAATAAGTATGATCATACGCCCCCCTTTGCACTCAGGTCCATTTGTATCGAGTGGAAAAGGGACCCCATATCCAAGTACGTTGGTAGCCCCAACTGGAAAGGACCTTCGTTTGTTCTTTACACTCAGGTCCATTGCATTGAGTGTAAAGAACCCTTATGTGGTCATTTCACAAGTCTCATGGAATTGTATGATTTTTACGTATTATATCAAACTGTGGGAATCTCACCAGCTATGTTCATAGCTGACTTTATTTTATACATATGTTACAGGTGTAAAGATACACATAGCATGCCTATAGGATATTCAAAGAAAAACTTATCATTTATTTATTGCTTACAACTTGTATTATTTGATAAAATTGTGTTACATGATGACTTTAATGAAATAATGCTATTATGGTCACCTAATAGTGTCACGTGTGTTTGAGCAATCTGTACGTCACACTCAGGTGTTTTCGCTTTAAGCCGGGGTGTTACACGTTGACTCTCGATGAGAGTTCTGTTAGTCTCTCTATCATTCTCCAACATGGCCAGCCTATCAACCAATGCGGCCTTCTTCTTCTCGTCCTCCACAGCTTTCTTCTTCTGATCCTTCACATACTCGAACATTATTTTCTCCCGATCAGCCCTCTTGCGTTAGATTCCTCCAGTCCTTGAATCCTATCAAGGATAGGATCCGTGTACACTGGAGCCTTCTTAAATTTACACTAAACAAGGGAAGAGGTGTAAGGATTGGGGATTTTGTGGTTGTGGGAGGTGTGATTGAGAGGGTAGGTTGGGTTGTGGTTTGGATAGGAATCGTTATGGTTTAAGGAGGAAGGGAAGTGGTTAGGGTTATGGTTAAAGTCTAGGCTTGGGTTTGGGCAGGTGTTGGAAGGGTAAGTGGTAGGGTTGTTGGTGAGGAAGTGAAGGTAGAGGTACAGATAGATGTGGCTCTAAGTGGTGAGGTGAAGGTTGGTGAACTAAAAGGTGAGGTGGTTTATGTTGGTGAAGGAGCTTGTTGAAAAGGTGAGGTATGGGTTGGTTCCGGTTTTGGTTGGCCAGGTGGGGATATGGGCATGTCTATGTCGGGTAGGGATAGGCCTTGGATGGGTCAGTCTCGTTGTGAGGGAGAGATGTAGGGGGAGTTACAGGTGAGTGATGTAGTTTCCTAGGAGTATGTTTGGGTTTGGGCTTGGATTTGGGAACCTTGGCTTATTTCCTTTCATGGCAGCCAAAGTATGTTTGAGGGTCTCGGGAGAGGCTTGGTAAGGGTCAGGTTTTGTGGTTTAGGGTGGAGGTGTGGTTATGTCTGTACCGGTGGCAGAAATTAATACCTTTAAAACAGTAGGTACCTTTAAGGAAGTGGGCTTCTTGGACTCCCCAACTTTCCATAAGCACTTTAAGGGTTGTTTAGGTTCTTCCTCCTCTTTAGCTTGTTGGGAAGAAACACTAGTAGAAGGCTTACTAGAAGCCTTCCTTTTCTTCTCACTCTTACTTTTCTTTCTTCTCTCGACTTCAACCTTGGGCTCAGTTTCTGTAGCCTCACCATCAGGCTCCTGCTCGTCTTCACTATCTTCGTCATCACCTCCATCATAATCATCATCATCATCACCACCACCTTCTTCTCTGATATCTTCATCATCTGGTTCGGTTTTAACAAACAACCCAAACTTGGTTCCAAGAACCTCACCTCTGTATTTATATCTACTGGGAGGATCCAACATTGCAAGCTGTAAATACAGTATGGTTCACCATCTTAGCATGGTGAGGTTCCTCAGAAAGAAGTTCATTGCCCTTTGTATCATACAACACCGGGTGCACGGGCTTTGGAACTTCAGGCATTAGTCATCCAACAATAGTTGCACAAATCTTCGATACATCTTCTAAGCACTCTTAGTCAAAACATTTGTGTGCATGCATAGGAAAATCATCATTGAATAATTGAATTGAACTTTGTTGGTTAAACAGGCTACCCAGTCAGTCCTTAACTTATCATATCCTCCCATTAACTCTGACAAGCAGTTTGCTATGATGTGGAACAAAAACTTCCAGTGATGTGGCAAATACTTCTTCTCAAAGGTTGTTCGCTTTGCATCATAACCAATTTGTGTGATAGAGTCTTGTAGGTCCCTTTTTTTCATTCGTTCAAAGAAATGATGTTCAACATCTTTGATATTTAGGGCACGTCTAGCATCTGCCTCGGTGATCCTTAACTTTTTGCGGACCACCTCAGTTCTGATGGAATCACCGTCCTTGACAGCCTTAGCCTTTATCCAAAATTCTTCAATCCAAACTGAGTGGATAACAGGAGGGGCAGATATGGCATACATCAAGGGACTCTCTCTCAAACCCTTGATCATAGAAGTGAATACTCGGTGCTTCCTCTTCTTAGGTAGATCCAGGGGCAAAAACATGTTATGTTGCTGTAATGACATCATTAAACAAACATTAGAACTATGACGGGTGGATTGTAAAACCACCCTTAAGTGTAGTATTTCTCGTTAAAACGTGTGTTTATGTTTAATTTCACGAATTTGGATTACTACACTATGTCGTGCATTTGTAGGTACAAGTGCTAAAAATGGCGATTCAAGTGAACTATGATGGAGAGGAGCAAAGGACTCGAGAGTTGGCAATGGCAGTCAACAAGTCAAAGAAGAACAAAGGATTTGGAGCTGAGGCTACCGTAGCTTACGGTAGCCACCGTAAGCTACGGTAGGGTTCCAGCGTAGCAGGCTGCCGTAAACAGATAGAGGCTGGCGTAATGAATTTTAAAGCCACCGTAAGCTACGGTGGCAGTCAACAAGTAAAAGAAGAACAAAGGATTTGGAGCTGAGGCTACCGTAGCTTACGGTAGCCACCGTAAGCTACGGTAGGGTTCTAGCGTAGCAGGCTGCCATAAACAGATAGAGGCTGGCGTAATGAATTTTAAAGCCACCGTAAGCTACGGTGGCCACCGTAGCTTACGGTGGACTCTGACGCAAAATCTGTAACTGCCATTTAAGTCCGTTTTGGGATGACTTTTGGGTATCTTTTTCATAGTTTTCGATTGGAGACACTTTGGGAGGCGATTTTAAGGAACTATTACTCAATTGTGGGTTGTTTAAACATTAGAGACTTGTTTTTGGTTCTTATGCACATTATAATCGAAGGGATGATGAACCGAATCATGCTTAGCTAATCTCTTTTGTGTTTTCCCTCGGATTATAAGGTTTCATATTGTTTGTTGATTGAATGTTTATGCAATTGCTGAGATAGTTATTGATTGCATAATTATGATGTCTATGTATTGATAGATAAGTTGTTAGTTTGTTTAGTTCGTGTTCTAATCCGTCAGTTCTCGGTGCTATAGGCAATAGGGATTAATTGGGTAGAATTCGAGGTTGGATAATCTAATTGGTTTTTGAGTGATTGCCTTGCGTTTGTTAATCCAAGTACTTAGTCCTCAATTACCACAATCGTTTGCATATTCATGAATTATGTTTTTACAGTTCTTCTCAGATTAAACATTTACATTAACATTCATTGAAACCTAAAACCGAGGGAGAGCATATCCTCTCATCTTTGATTGAAAAACAGTGTTAACTGTTTTAGTTAATTTTCGTTAATCAAACAAAACAACCAAAACTTTGAGATTTTATTTTCTTCATTTAGTTTAAATTTAGTTAATCTATAAAACTACTTGGTAACACATATTCCACAAACTCTTCATGTTCGACACCCATTTACCACTATCTATTTAGTTGTAATTGGTTTATTTTTGCGCGAGTCTTCGACCTCATGTCAAAGTGACTAAAAAATTGAAATACAAACAGGAAGACAAAACAAAAGGTAGACTTTACAGAAATTTGAAAATGAAAAACTGCCAAGTGGAAATGAATCAAATCAAAAATGATATTTTTGAAAGCAGAATAACTTTAAAAAATTGACAAGTTGAAACTAATTGAATCGAATTGAAAACGAATCGAATCAAACAAAAGCAAATCGAATCAAATTGAAAATGAATTGAATCGAATAGGAACTCGATTTGATTCAAAAAAAACTCGATTTGATTGAAATTTGAACCTCGATTCCATTCAAAACTTAGAACTCGATTCAATTGAAACTTGGACCTCGATTCGATTCAAAGATGAACCCGATTCGATTCAAATCAAGTTCAGCCAAAATTCAATTCCACACAGATCTGGGATCAGACCCGATATAATCTTCTGTACACTTTTCTCTCACAAACTCAAACATAAAAAGGTCAATCGGACTCATATGGGTCCGAAGAACCTTAAAAATCCAATGACAAACTTTATGAAAACTCAGTTAAATCAATCCACATATTGATTATGACATCGAAAACAAGAATTTCACAGTTGATTTGTCCAAACAACAACATCATATGGTCCTTGGATTCTTCGACGGTTCAGTTATGAACCGTCAAGAACAGTAGCATGAACAAATAGAGGTTTTAACAAGAGATGATGTACTGATGGTGAGGGATTCATTATGGATTATTATCAAGTGTGAATCGTTTGATGAAACAAGCAGATTTGTTGTTTGTTTGGGTGTTTTGAAAGAGGTGGTGGTTAGATAGAGAGACAGTTGAGAGTGTTTTAGGGAAAGATGAAGTGGATAATGAAAGAGAATACGGGTTGACCCTTTATATATGGTCAACCTATCTCGCGATGCGGTCAAATCCTCACGAGTTTTGAAACATTTCACGCTCTCAATCCCCGAACTTTGAAAATATTTTCATATTTAAGCCCGAAAAATATTTATACACCGAATCCAAATACTCAAATATGTACACAACGTATTTTATCGGTCCACACATTTGACAACATTTGCACGACGGACCTTGACATAAAGCAACAAAATCCTTTTAAAAAGATAAAACTTAAAGAAAAAATAAATGGTAAAAATGAAATAAAACAAACTTAAAAGCAAGATTTTAAGCTAAAGCTTAAAACTAAACAAAATTAAATTAAATTAAGAAAAATAATTTATTAGTAAAGACGAAATTAAGATTATATATTTTATAATATTTACAAAGTTTACTAGTAACTTTAATATTTTTGCGAGAAAGATTACAACATGGAATCATATTAATCGATAACGTCCTAGATCACACTTCTATTTCAATATTATTATGCCAAGAACCCAAAGTCGATTTGTCACACCTCAACTTAGGGCCTACATGTGACACCCGTAGTTGGTACCTGTTTTGTAAATACATCAAAATTGTGAGTTATTTAGCGGAAGTCTTTGATTATAATAAAATATTAATTTATTTTGAAAATCTCTTGGATAATAAATACTCAAGTATTTGGTTTAAAAGTCTTATTTATTTTTGTTTACAATATTTTAATTATTTAAAACTAAGCCATCTCTATCTGCGAGCATCTAACTCCATAAATTATTCTTATGCCTTGCTATCTGTACTATGCTTGCTTTCTTGTAATGTGGGGGGAAAATATGTCAGCGATATGCTGGTGAATCGTTGACTCTAAAAGCATCTAAATAACAATTACAATACAAATATAGATTTCTTAACATATCTCAGCATATATATTGCTATACCTGGTATTTATAACACTGCCCTACACACACAAGTCTCCAAGCCACGTAGGGCATTCCGGAGGACAAGATATGACCGTTAGCCCGCGGCCACGTAGCCTTTGATTGTTTAAGCAGTTATCTTTGGATCCAGACACATGTCTATTCGGTCTGAGTTGTTTTTATTTTCTATTTTGTATTACAACGTTTTTGAGATCACGTAATCTCATGTAAACGTTTGACTGACTCTTTAGGACAAACAACCTATTCATCTTATAGAGTATAAATATGTTTTGACTATTTGTAAAGGTTTAACGTATTCACCTGTGATTGTTGGTTTGAATGATGTGGTGATCTTGTTTGAAAACCTTTATGAACGAATGATGATTGACCTATCATAAAATAGGTTTATATAAATATCTGGACCGTCTCTTGATCCAGCTACAGACCTTTAGTATGGTTTTGATAGCTTAAACCTTGACTGATCATTTAATTGAATAAAATATTTAGACTCGTAGTCTTTTTATATATTTACAAATCATGTGCTGAGTTTCTTCTTCATGAAGAAACATCTACTGATTGGTTTCTTATTCAAAAAGAAACATTAAGTGACTATAATCCTAGTATGTAAAATCTTACGTTTCTTAGTCGTGAAGAAAACTATCTCTCTTGCATATAATGTTTCTTAATTGTGAAAAAAACTATTTCTGACAATATCCTCTTGTATGTAAAAACTTATGTTTCTTAATTATGAAAAAACATTATTTTAGCTATAACCTTTGCATGTATAAAGCTTTTGTAAACATAATTATGATCAAGGTTTGGGCTATACCACTGAAAATGGTCTAATCCATATAATATAATAATAAAATAATATTTAGGCAGAACCCCTACCTTACACGGGTATTTGGAATTTATATACCTAAGCTTGTATGGACAGCACTTCTACTCTCAATTGCGCATTTTAGGCTTAAACCGTCGGAACCTTGAGGCTTGACACGTTCCACGAGACCGGCATGCAAACCGAGGCTGTTTGTGTGAAAATAGTGTGTGAGTTTGGTGTGAAATGGGAATGTGTCGTACCCCTCCCTTTTATAGTTGAAATTGGGTACCTTCGCGTAGCGCGATGTCAGAGAAACGACGTGTTGCTGCTAACTCAGTCCTAGCGTCTGCCATGTGTCTCCCCGTTGCGACACGTGTCTGATGCGTCATCATACACCATCGCGTAGCGCGATGGTCTTGTGCTTAGGCTCATCGCGTAGCGCGATGTCAGAGAAACGACGCGTGGCTGCTGACTCACCCCTAGCGCCTCCCCGTTGCGACACATGTCTGATGCGTCATCATACACCATCGCGTAGCGCGATGGTCTTGTGTTTGGGCTCATCTCGTAGCGCGATAGGTTCCAGAATTCAGATTTTTATTTTTAGTCCCTCGTCTCTGATAACTTACCACTTCTTGATCATACTTCTATTTTCCAAAAATACTAAAGCGGCCCTTATCGGCTTGCGGCGATGCAAGCGTGCGCCGTCAAAATGCCACATTACGCCCATCGCCTGAGTCTGTGTCCGTGCGTGTGCTCGTCGGGTGCTTTGCACCCTCCGCTAGGACTATGGAGAGTGATTAGCCACATAAGAATATTACTATAGAAACTTGCTTCCTTATAAAGAGCTTTCATTTCTTTTCTTGTTTCTATGTGGGATGAAAATTCACTTCCTTATTTATACCCATGTGGAATGCTTCCACTTTCTTACATCTTTCCATGTGGGATGGAATTTTCTCATTTTCTTAACATGAGATATCTTTCTTTTTCTTTTCTCATTTTTTTCCCATTACTTGTCTTGTGAATATTTTTAATCCTTAAATTTTCAAAGTTGACATTCTTAGTCCAAAATAATTATGGGATTTTTCTAGGATGTTACACGATTGTAGATATATTTTGTCCTTTTTAAACTTAACAAGTATTTTGATGTCAAAGTGATATGTTAAGGTATAAGTTGGGCACTATACGTGTGTGGTTCCCACTCAATCCAACATGCTGCTGACTCTATCAAACCTTGGGCATAGTTTGTGCTCATTAGATAACCCCGAATTGACTCCGACCCCCTAATCATTAATCAAAATAATTTTCATAATGTTTAAAATTTTGCAAACATTTACAAACACGCCACACAGTTTGGACTTGCATGCCTTCTTATAAGGTGTTTAGAACTTAATTGTTTGCCCCACCTTATGTGGTTCTAATATACCCCTTTTTGTTCATTAATTTTCAACATTTGTGTTGAAATTTAAAGACTTTTAAGCACTTTGAAATTTTTCTGCTTTTCTTTTTGGATTTTCAATATTTATTATCAAAGCAAGAATAGTTTATGGTGATCAATCACTAACGGACTCGTATATGACTAACGAATAACATTTTTGCCTTCATTGATATGGCTTTAATTGGAGACATGAAACCGCTTCATAAATGTACAACCACTAGTATAGGCAGGAAATTTAGTTAATATCATATTGGCATTAACTCATTTGTTAAGCCTGTCTTCACGTAAAGCAAAGATCTTGTTGGCTTTTGATCTACTATTTTCATGTGCTAGGATCATTAAAGACAATTTTTTATCATTTTCAAAAGATCGGATCAATTTCTAAAAATTTTATATTTTTAAAATTATCCGGCTCTCTCTTAGCAGGAAAACATTCTTTTGGAAGCATTTTCTAATTTTCTTAAGGAAAAAATAAAATCTTTTGGTGAGTCAAGTGACTCATTTTCTCCCTCTAAAATTGTGACATATTTGAAATATTTACAATTTTAAAACAAGAAGATAGATTCAATCAAAACAAATCATGCCAAGCGATTCTACAAGATAAAGAAATCGGGCACAATCGAAGGGTTTTGTAAAAAGGTCTGAGAAGTTGTACTCGGTGTGAACCTTTTCCATACTGACAAGTTTTTGGTCAAAACAATCACGAATAAAATGCATTCAGATGTCAATATGTTTTGTCTTAGAGTGTTGGACCGGATTTTTCACAATACAAACTACTACATCATTGTCACACTTGATAGGGGTGTTAAAGAAATTCAAACCATAATCCAGTAGCTAATGCTGGATCCAAATCACTTGTGAGCAGCAGCTAGAGGCGGCAATATATTTTGCTTCAGCAGTAGAGGTGGATACGGTGACTTGCTTTTGCACTGCCAAGAAATTAATCGATCACCCAAGAACTTACATCCTCGTGTAGTTGTTTTTTGTCTAAGTTACATCCCCCATAATCACTGTCGGGGTAGGCATGCAGCACCAGAGGAGAATCTTTTGGATACCAAAGACCCAAACGGGGTTTTCCCTTGAGATACCGGAAGATACACTTGACAACAACTAAGTGGAATTCTTTCAGATTTGATTGATATCTGGCACATTGACTAACAGAGAACATGATGTATGGCATGCTTGTAGTGAGATACATCAGGGAGCCAATCATGGACCTGTAAAGGTGTTGATCAACTGGCTTTCCTGACAGATCTGGAGCTAACATCGGTCTTGTAGCAATCGGAGTGACAAAAGGAGTGGAATCCTTAAACCCAAATTTCATAACAATTTCATGGATGTATTTCTCTTGATGAATTAAAATCTCGTCCATCTTTTGTTCCACTTGTAGACCCAAAAGAATGTCATTTCTCCCAGAGAACTCATCTCAAACCAACACTACATTACCTCTTAAAACTCTTTGCATAACTTATCATTCGTTGACCCGAATATAGTATCATCAACATACACTTGAAATAGGATCGGATTGTTTCCGACCTTCTTGGATCAATAACACCCGTAGCCATTTTCTCATAAGTGTTCTGCTAAAGTAGCATACCAAGCATGGGGTGCTTGATGAAGGCCATAGGGAGCTTTGTCAAGTCGGTAAACGTAGTTCGGACGATCTGGATCCTTGAAAGCTGGTTGTTGCTTAACATAGATCTCTCTTTCACTTTCCCATACAAGAAGGCAGTTTTCACATCCATCTGATACACTTTGAAGTTCATGTATGATGCATATGCTAAGAAGAGACAGATGTCCTCAAGCCTAGAAACAAAAGCAGAAACTTCATCGTAATCAAGACCTTAACGCTGAGAGAAGCCTTGTACCACCGATCAGTTTCTTGTTTTCCGGCTTCTTAACCATTCTCCAAACATTAAGATTCTTGAACTATAACAACTCTTCTTGCTTAGCTTCCAACCAGGAGTTCTCCTTTATAGAAACGTTGTAATATTTTGGTTCAACATGTCAAATAAAGCAAGCAAAAAGACATTTGCTAATTGTACTAGACTTGCTTCTTGTTTGGATGCCGGTGGAAGGAGATCCAATGATGTTTTCTGTCAGATGAGATCGGTGAATTGGCAATTGAGGAGTGGGATCTACTTGCTCAATGAGATCTGCATAAATCTCAGCAGTTAGGCTTTTAACTGGATGGAAGATACTCAGAGCATTGATTAAAACATCATTGGCTGGTTGAATAGCATCTGGCTGATTAACCACATGTTCCAGGGCAATGGGACCCTCCCAGAGATTCTCCATAAACAGGACAACAATTGTAGGAATCAGTGTTGTCAGAAGCATCAACAGGAACTTTATTAGCAACAGTATCTTCAACAGCAACTTGTACAGTATCATTTGATAAGGGAGGTGTGCGAATTGACTCGACCACACTAGGTTCTTCCTGAAGATTCACTGCAGGCTCAATAAGACTTGGATCAATGTTTTCAGCCGACAAAAATGAAGCATCCGAATCTGAATCAGAAGCATCTTCAAAGGTTACCACCTTGGTTATATCTACCTGTTGAAGGACGGGATCATCTACAATAGGTAGATGTGCTATGAGCAAAACATTCCTATTTGATGAACCAGCGGATAGATGAACATCATCCCAACTATTTAAGGCAGTATGCATTAACACTGACTGAGACACTATAGTAGGGACTGGAGCAGCTGCAACAAGAGGTGTAGAGATACCACGAAGGTGATTGAATAAATAGTCATAGTCAAACAACCAGTTAGGTTCCGTGTGTGCGTCCGTAGGATTAAGCTCTTGGCAGTCAACATTGAAGGATTCCACAATCACTTTTGCTTTCTTGTTGTAAACCCGATAAGCAGACTTGTTGACAGCATATCTAACAAACTAACATTCATCCGCCTTCTTAGCAAATTGGGGCCTGAATTGACATTTGAGTGAATCCAAATGTCATGAAGTAGTTGACTTGCGGCATTGTCTTGTAGTAGATCTCATAAGGAGTCTTTTTTAACCGCATGTTTAGCAGCACACGATTCTGGATGAAGCAGGCAGCATTGACTACTTCTCCCCAGAAAAACAATGGAAGCTTTTAGTATGAAAGCATTGTTCTAGCAGCTTCGATTAGTGTTCGGTTACGTCATTCTGCAACCCCGTTTTGTTGTGGAGTGTAAGGGGCACTGAACTGACGATCAATCCCCTTTGAGTGGTAGAAGTCATTCACAGCTTTGTTGCAGAATTTAGTTCCATTGTCGCTTCTAATGCACTTGACTCTTTTATCGGTCTGATTCTACACAAGAGTCATGAACTTAATTAGAAACTGAGTAGTTTCGTCCTTGTGCCCTAAAAGGAAAGTCCAACTGAAACAAGAGAAATCATCAGTAACAACAAGACAATAGGCTTTTCGGCCTATTGCCAAATAATGAATTGGACCAAACAAATCCATATGTAACAATTTTGGGCCTGTGAGGGAGCTTGTGTTGCTTGCATTTAAAGCATGAAAGACGTTTTTCAATGCAAGAGAAAGTTTTAACAGGTAAACACCTCACATGCTCACCTTTACCTAATCTGTTCAAATTCTTGCAGTTGACATGACCGAGACATCGATGCCAAAGTGATGAATCATTTTCCGAGGCTTTGGATAATAGACACGATGCAGTTCATTGTGAATATAAACTTTTCATGTCCAGTATATAAGCATCATTAAGCCTCAGAGTACGCATCTGAATCCATTCCTCGTGGACTTTATAACCTGGCTTCAAGATTAAATACTCATGTTCAGCGAAGAGAGTGGAGTATTGTTTGTCGCATATCTGTGAGATACTGAGCAGAATATGGTTGAGCTGTTCCACGAGGTTGACATCATCGAAGGTCAAAGTGCTATTAGAGACATTTCCTGTTGATGTGCTAAAAGTAGTCAAATAATTATTAACTAAAATGACGATAATTAGATACTAAGTAATAATTCTAGACTCTTAACTTAACTAAAACTACTAACCGGTAAGTGAACCGGTCGACTCTAGTACAGCTAAGTATGTCCGAATATCGAACCCACATGAGTCTTTAAATTAGGTTAACTAGCTAATTAGACTAAACTACAGACACGACTATTTATTTATTTGTTTGGTTTAAAGGGGGTTTTTATTAAAATACTAAATTTAAACTATTATTAAAAACTAACTAATAAAAATAAGTAATTTAAACGAAAGACAATTTGGTTGATTTTAATCAGATGATAAAAAAAAACTACCTAGGCTAGAATCCCCTAAGTTTCAGTTGTCAATTAACCGGGAAAATATTTAGTTATGGAACTGGTATCATAAAATAGACGCTTAAAAGAAACCCGAACAGGACCCCTGACCCTTCTCAAGAAGACACCTATGGGTTTCTAATAAGTTTTAACAGACACTAGTTTTAAAAATCAAGTTTCCTTACGATCACTTAATTAATTATGAACTAGTTCCTTTATGCGAAATCCTACCTTACAGCGCGGAAATCAAAGGCGGACTAATATACTCAATTGGCTCGAAATAGACAAAATTAGCCAACCAAACCTAGATGGACTCCTTACGAAGAACTAAATCTAGCAAGTTTGATCAACAAAGACATATCAATAACCTAGCACCTTACAGCTATTTAGGTTAGCAGCACACTTAGTTTTATTTGATCAAATAATATTATTCCTATGATCTTATTCGAAATCAATCAAAAAATAGTCAAAAACACAAAGTAGATGACCTAATAGCAACCTATCATATGACAAACAATAATCAATGTAACTATTGAATAATAAAACTCAATTAAGCAACCCTAAGAACACATATGCATCAATTTAATATAATCAAACCTTTTTCTAGTTCATAAAACCATAACGATAAATAAATTCCAAAATCAATATCAAACGTCAACAAAGGTTCATCATATGCCTAAGTATTCTATAATGTCTAGCCAAGCATTATAAATTCAAATAAAATAAATTTAAAGAAAATCATGTTGAAAAATAATGTAAACGGAAGAAAATAGGTGATAAAACCCATAGTCTTCGTTCCTGATCGAGGAGCACGTCACCGAATGATTCCGAGCCTCCAAAGTCTTCAAAATATCTTCTCTTGAGCTGCAAAATTCGTCCACGTTGGCTCTAGTTCGTAGGGTATGCTTAGGGTTAAGTTTAGAGGTGTTTATATAGGTTTTCTGGGCCCAAAACTGGTAAAAAAACGAAGAACATTCTGGAACAGTGGGGTCAAGGCGCCGTGCGAAGACAAGGGTTATCCCCCGTCACATGGTGCGGCGTGTCCTAGGGGTGGGAGTTGGTACAGTCCGGTTCAATCCGGGTATGTTCCGGTTCGTTTCCTAACACACAGGATTTGTTTAATGATAAAAATAAATAAGATCAATTATTTGAAAGAAACGAACAAAATTAAAATAAATGAAGCATGTATTACAAACAATAAGAAGTCTAGAATATACAATTTACAAATTTGACCAAACTATGAGATTTTTCTAGAAAAAACAAAGGATAGAAACGCTAAAGAAGTTCCGATACCACCACGCAACGTAGTGGATATACATATATTTATCAGTTACATAAACTGAATTGGTGTTGATAACAAACATGTTGATGATGGCAACAAAGTCATAAATAAGTTGTACAACTAGAAAGAAAAAATGAATATGAATGACGTACCACTGGTCTAGGGTTTAAGCAATCGATTTGACAACAAGAAGTGGTCGTCTTAAATGATTAAATACTTTTCACTTTATGGGCCTTTGGGTATATTGGGCTATTACTTAATGATGTGATCTTTTAAGGGAAAATTCCCAAGATAGTCCGTTTTAGAGAAAGAGTCCTCAAAATAACTCTTTTTTTCTCAAAATTTTTTAGAATTTGGATTGTCAAGACTCATTGAAAAAAGATAAAAATAAAGAGGGAGCAGACCAAATTTCGAAAGAAAGTCAGGTAGGAGACGAGATTTGGGAAAATAGTTAAGGTAAAGTCCAAATTTTTGTAATCTTGGAGCAAAAGTTCAGATTTTTTTCAAAACCTTTTTTTTAAAAAAAACCGTCTTGAGAGACTGTTTTTTTATGTTTCCTACCTTTCCCGTCCATATTTTCAAATTCTTAGAAAAATATATTTTTTACAATTATACCCCTGTACCACCACGACCACCTTGAACCACCACCATCACCTACGCCGCCGGCCCCACCCCATCACCGCCACCGTCACTACCACCATAGCCGCCTCCACCACCACCAGATGTATTAAAGAGTACCTTCAGAAGAGGAGTCTGGGAGGTACTTTACCAGCCGATATTTCTGTTTAAATAACATAAGCCAACAGCATGTCCAGAATGTCTCTGCATATATATATATGATATAACAAAAAGTAAAAACAGCATGTGACTAACCTGCAAGTGGCTCTTCACATGATAAATGGTTAGACCTTGAACACCCATGACTCATATCCGGTGGTGGTGGTGGTGGTGGAGGCGGCTATGGTGGTAGTGACGGTGGTGGTGATGGGGTGGGGGCCGACGGCGTCGGTGATGGTGGTGGTTCAAGGTGGTCGTGGTGGTTCAGTGGTATAATTGTAAAAAATATATTTTTCCAAGAATTTGAAAATATGGACGGGAAAGGTAGGAAACATAAAAAAACAGTCTATCAAGACGGTTTTTTGAAAAAAAAAAATTGGAAAAATCTAAACTTTTGTTTCAAGATTACAAAAAATTTGGACTTTACCTTCATTATTTTCCCAAATCTCGTCTCCTATCTAACTTTCTTTCGAAATTTGGTCCACTCCCTCTTTATTTTTATCTTTTCCCAACGCGTCTTGACAGTCCAAAGTCTAAAAAATTTTGAGGAAAAAATGGTTATTTTTGTGACTCTCTCTAAAAAGAGCTGTTTTGGAAATTTTCCCAATCTTTTAAATTTAATGTATACTGTTCTTATTGTTTTATTAAAAAAATTTTGCCAAACTATAATTAGATTCTCGAAAATATATTTTCTTACGAAACCCTCAACTTTTAGTTTTTGTACTTGTATTACTGATAGGTACTCATGATTTATCTTGGGAATATCGGGAGAGTACGTGCATCTAGAAGCGATAAGGAAATGGAAGATCAAGAATTCAAGATAGTTTTTAGACGATATAATGATGTTTATCATTAAACTTGTATGCCTTGAAATGTGGTAAACTCGTATTAATGATAGGTACTCATCATTATCTTGAAGATCGGGAGAGTGCATCTAGAAGCGAAACAAAATGGAAGATCAAGATAGTTTTTACACGATAATGATGTTTATTATTAAACTTGTACGCCTTTAAATGTTGTAAACTCATATTACTGATAGATACTCATGATTATCTTGGGAAGATCGGGAGAGTGCGTCTAAAAGCAATAAGAAAGGAAACGGAAGATCAAGATAGTTTTTAGACTATAATCATGTTCAATTGTTCATCATTAAACTTGAATGCCGGCCATGAAATGTTGTAAACTGGTAGGCTTTGGCCACGCACCGTGACAACTTTATTTTAAATAAAATTCATAGCGAAACATAGATAAAAATATACTTTATTTTGAATACAACTCCAAGATAATCAATACCGTACCAAAATACTGAAACTAGAAAATGGGTAAAAACACAAGCCCAATATTGTACCGATTGTCCGATTATGATGGGTACAACACTCGGTCCGTTTCGATGGTGCAAGAATAGCGAAAAATACCGAAGCAAATTCAATTTGTATCTTGTTGGGCGTGTTGTTAATTTTCTGTTGTTTGTTTCTTGTTGAGGCGGACTAAACCAAATTTTATCTTGTGAAGCTACTGCAAAAGCAAAATACAACCCAAGTTTTCTTAAAGATCTAAGACTTGTGGTTTTGTATATGAGTGATATGGTTATACCTTCGATTTAATTTCTAGTTAAAATTAGAACTTAAAAAATTATTCAGGACTGCATTCTTGAGTTTTTTATTTAAGGTTTGGAAAAGAAAAGATAAGAAAATTTTTCTTTTTTCATTCTTGAGTTTTTTCATTTAAAGAAAAGAAAGAGAATGGAAATAAAAGTTAGAGCTTTTTTCCTCCAAAACTTTCCAGCCAAATATGACCTGATTCTGAAGAAAAGTTTGTAATCATGTATAATATTTACTAATTTGTCCTATATTTTACTTTATATTAACTCAATAATGAGGACATGATTATAAAGTTATAATTTTTTTTCTATTTTTTCCTTCCTATCTAACTCAATAATGTAATTAACACTTTCTTTTCTATTCTTTTATTTTAACTTGAGAATGTCTTTTAAATATATAATTTCTTTTTCTTTCTTCCCCTATCAAATCTTATCATTTTTTTTCCTTATATTTTAAACCCAAGAATGCAATGCAGAAGTTGCAACAGATGTAGTTCTAAGCATCGTACTAGTGTGGTTAACGTTTGGTTTTGCACTCTTCAAAGCCTTGTAACATCTAGACGAGGAAAAAAAGAGGAATCATTTGGTACAGGATGATTTACTTTAAACTGGTATTTCAAATTTTCAACACAAAACAAAGACAAAATAGTCTGTAAAAGCATTTTGTGATGACAATCCTTAATCTTAATCAAGAAAATCAACTAGCTTCATCAAAATAGCACCAAGTTTATGGGCGTTTAACGATTACTCTTGCTGAAGGTGATGCCCGCGAAAATGGGAGTCGTACCATGTCTCTAAGCATCCTCAGTTCTTCATCAGTAGAAACACTGTCATCAAACTCGATTGGTACGCTCTCTAGCACATGTGCCTTGGCCATGATGAGTTTCACAAATGCAACCTCAAGAGGTAAGTTACCAAAGTTTGCTATCTCTAATGTCTCAAGATGATCCAATTTCAAAACCGGGTAGGCTTCTGGATCAAGGAAGTTGGTGGGAGTTTGTTGAATCTCGTTATCACAATGTATCTAATTAGAAAACATGTTAAAAATGTCAATAAAAATATTTATAAAAAAAAAAAGCTACTGTAAATAACAATAATACAACTATATACCTGAAAATTAACTTTCGTCAACATTGGGGAGCTATAATGATACAAAGGGCAGAAGAAATCTGATTCTGTTCCGTCAAGCATACCTCCAAGATCAGATATGTGAGATGGACTAGTGAAGTCGGAAGCTTATGTAGCATGCCACCTGCAGACAAGTACTTTAACCGAATACGAAGTCAAAACAATATTCTTAGGTTAGATGTAATTAATCTTTAGGCTACCTTCATGTAATATATTGAGATGCCCAAAGCCCAAACCGAAGGAACACACGGTAAAAGATCAACAAATGTAAACTTGTTTCCTTCTGCCACAAAGTCAATGCCATGTTGACATCCTTTCTGCATATAATAGCATCATATCATTAACAGAAGTAGGTTCAATAATCAATACATAAATGGTTGCTTACCAAACATAAACACTCAAGCAGCGGGCACTTGGAGAGGAGCCATTGAAGCGTTTGAGCAGAAACATTAACACTCCCAAAAATCATGGTTGTCAGCCGACTAAATCCGTCAAATGCTAAAGGTGGTTCGAAAGTACAGTTTTGGAGTTCTATATGTTTTAACCCCTCCAACGAAAAGAAAGAAACCAGTAGCTTGTAGCTGCTACCATCATCAATAACTAAGGCCAGTTCTTTCACATCATTTCCCCTTGAAAGATAACTTATTATCTGGTCTAACTCAGAAACCATTGCAAGTTCAGCAACCGGACATTTGAAGTCCACTATCCTGGGACCGTTGAGGAACATCAAAACATGGAAGATGGCACTGACAAGCTTAAACTTCTTCAGCGGGTTAATAGATGGTAGTTTGACCATATCGGCTGTAAATGCAAGTTTGGGCATTCTCCGCCAACTATACCGCCATTTCTTTGACAAAACGCTCGTTCTCACTACATCTCGGAGTGGCATAAGACAGAGAATATTTTCAATCATGTTTTGAGGAAGGGTGCTGATGGTATCCGAATTTAGGCATTGTGTTTTTGCCATAATGCTGCTGAATTAACCAAAACCAAAACTAAACGGCATAAATCCTCAATTTAATATAATTTAATAAAGTTTTCTAGTTTTTTTATTTCGCATTCAGTATTTCATACACTCATACATTATTATTTTCTTCATATGCCCTCACTATTTCTATTTATCTATTATTATTATTATTATTACATAGTTATTTATTGTTTTTGTTTTTCATAGCTGACTAAAGATCTGGCCTTGAACTTTTATGTCTCTTTTATATATAGTTTTAGAGTTGGGGTCTCTCTAGAAGTGACCTTTCTATTCTTCTAGATAGAGGCATGGTTTGCCTACATCCCACCCTCCTCAGACCCTGCCAATAGTTTTGCTGTTGGTGGGAATCTTACTAGGTAAGATTGATTGATTGACCTGCTTGATGATAATAGTTTTAACTATACATCATTACCAACACAATTGTTACTCGATAGATATATACATTTATCAAATACTTAAAACTTAATTGATATTTATAACAACCACCTTTGATCATGACCATGGTTGAAAAATCACGCCTAGGCGCCGATTAATCACCGATCAATATTCGCTAGTCGGTGTCATACTGGCCACCGACTAGTTGTCGATTAATCACTATTTGGTCCAAATCGGTTAAGACTGAAAATTTTATATATAGGTAAATTTGAAAAATTACATATAAATTCAAATCTAATTAAAATGGATTCGCTACTCTTTACCACATCGTCCGACTAGCGTCTAGCCGTTCTACAACACACTGATAATGACAAACAGTCATAAGTTGTACAATTTTAATGAAAAATTGAATATGAATGACGTACCTGTGATCTAGGGTTTAAGTCGATTTGCAGCCTTCGTACGTGTTAGATCGATCCTTTGAGTTTTGAACAAGTGAAATGACGGTTTTGGGCCTAACATGTTTTAGGCTGGTTAGAAATTAACTTCAAAATTATGATTAATCTTATTGGGCCTAACCTGGTTGCTTAAGCCTTAATTTTAACTTATATATATAACTAGATTTTACCCCCTGTATTACGGGGGTTGTTTTACATTATTCGTTTTTAATATTTATATATGTATATTTGCATTTTAATTTTATTTATTATAAGAAAGTTAATAATTAATATACTTAAGGTTTGATGATAAAATAGTTTCACAAATAAATGATATGTTATAATCCGGTTTAAAAGCTATCTGGGTTTGGTGCTACCCATTATCTGTTTATTTTCTTTATTATAAAATTGTTTCTTAATTATAAATAATATCTATTATTTAAATAAAATAGGATATTAATTTTTAGTATATCCCTATTTTATATGATTTTCATATCAAATATTTTATGAGATTAAGTTTTAATATAATGAGATGTTATAACCCATTTAAGAGCTATCTGGGTTTGGTGAGACATTTACCTGTGAATTCGAATCAAATGCGTGAGAAACCTTCATTTACAAATTAAGCAATCTGATGGCTTGAAAGAATGGTTGTTTTGCATTTTTTGTTTTTTAATATTTATTTTTTGGGTTTTAGTTTTCTTTATTGTAAGAAAGTTAATAATATACTTAGAGTTTGATGATGAAAGGGTTTCATAAATAAATGATATGTTATAACCCGTTTAAAGCTATCTGGATTTGGTGACCCATGGCCCGCTTATGTTTTTTACTATAAAATTGTTTATTAATTATAAATAATATATTTTTCTTTTTAAATTGGATATTAAATTTTAGTATATCCCTATTTTATAGGATTTTCATATCAAATAATTTGTAAGATTAATTTTTAATTTAATGAGATGTTATAACACGTTTAAGAGCTATCTGGTTTTGGTAATACTCATACCCATGAATTTGGGTTAAATCAATGAGAGACCTCCATTTAAAAATCAAGCAATCTAGTGGCTTCCATAAAAAGGAGGAGCGACCACATCACGACACATAGGATTTTATGGGTTTCATTTATATATATTATAGATAAAAATTAATACATTATACATAACAAAAAAATAACTTAATTATTACTCTCAAGTGATGGTAACAAAATTTGTATGAATGTACATAATCTATATATATCTACATGTCTATTAAAAAAATTCATTTTGCCTTCTTATTAGTTAATTTTGTAATATTTCAAAAATAACAAGTAATTATAGAATTTCTTATTAATAAAATAATTCAAAAATAAAATCAAAATTTACAATTTAATGTTTGACAATTAATAACAATAATAATTATTACATAAATTATAGCTTTCAACTCTCCTATTTTTGTTGTATCTTTATGAAATCATTTTTACATTAAAAACCGTTTGACCATTAATAACAATATTAATATTAATTAGATTAACTATAGGTTTCAACTTTCCTATTTTTGTTGCATATTTCAAATTTCAATTTATGTGCAAACTGATTAGCTTGAATGAAATTGAGAATAACATTCATTTTTAAATTAACTAACAAAAAATATTTATGGTATTACCCCTCTCTATATACTTTCAGTTTTACACAAAAAAAATTCACACCACGCCTTTTCATCTAGCAAATCCTGCAATTTCGTATTTCTTTGTAAGGTTCATTTGTATTACTCAAATTATTTCATTCATTCATATTATTGATATTGTTCATATATTTTAATTATTATCAATTTAATACTTTGTTTGTATTCTTATTATTTTATTACAAACAACACAATGGAGCAAAAATAAAAAGACAACACAATGACAAAATACTTTTATAACATTTACCCATGGTATATGATTTTCCAACATCATTAATAATATAAAAAATTTTATTGAAGTTAATATAGTGATCACCTCGATAATTTATACTCAACATGTTATCTACTATTTGTTAATCAACAAAAAGTTTTTTATTCTCACAAAACCGTGAATAACGAAAATGGATTATTTATAACTATAAGGTGTGATGTTCATAACAAATTTTTAATTCATGTTGGTTAAATATGTAGTCTATTGGGCCTTAGTCAATTTTTTTTATTAACTGTCTCTTTGATTTCCTGGTTAAGTATGAATATGAACTCATGGTAAACACATATCATTACTTTACGCTAACTATACACTTATTAGTTTACTAGCTTTTGAACCCGTGTATTACACGAGATTTGACAAATGATAAAATAAAATCCATTATTTCAATTGTGATTATCAAAATACTTATAAATTAATTAATGTAGATTTAATGGAAAAAACAAACGGGGTTAACGAAAAGTACTTAAATAACATGATTTTAATGGAAACGTCAGATGTTGATTTGCAAGAAATTTAAAAAAATGTACTAAAGTTGCGTAGCTGGTTAAACCTCAGGTTTGAAAATGACACTTAATTCAATAATATATAAAATCCACACTATGTTATAACCCACTTGACAAAACAGTTTTTATCCATGACCCATGATAGCTAGAATGAATTAG
Organism: Bidens hawaiensis; assembly: GCF_021521415.1. Classification (NCBI taxonomy): domain Eukaryota; kingdom Viridiplantae; phylum Streptophyta; class Magnoliopsida; order Asterales; family Asteraceae; genus Bidens; species Bidens hawaiensis. The sequence goes on along the minus strand of NW_027497965.1, from coordinate 115,563 downwards.
ATGAGAGAATGTATAAAATCCACACTATGTTATATCTCACTTGATAAAATAGTTTTGAGCCACTTGACAAAATAGTTGAGCGAATTTTAAATTTTTAACTTTTAATTGTGTTTCTAAACATTGTACTTTGTATCTTATTTAGGTTTATCTTTATGTTTGACAATTATTTCTTATCGTACCAGTATTCACAACTAAATATCATGTTGTCGTCTCAGAAACCATATTACAAATTACAATATAATATAAAATTATATATGTTTGTTAGAAGATTTCTATCCGTCCACCCGTGTCGTGCATGGGTCAATAACCTAATTATTTACTAATTAGTTAATACGAGTTATTTTAAACTTTTTTTGGCACGGCTAACACACTCTTTGACCACATTAGAAGCCGAAAGAGACATTTTCTACATACTTTTATACCGTTTAGCATGCCCTTTCGTGATATTACTTTTAAATCTGCATTTGTGCCCACATAGGATTAGAACACCCCTAATATATGTTGAGATCATTGTTCTATGGGGATCTTTGTGTGGGCCAGGTCACGACCCACCTAGCTTTTTCGCTTAGTAGTGTAATTTTTTTTAAAAAAAAATAAAAAATAATTATATGTATTGAGTTGATCGTTCCAAATTATTGTTCAAGTTCCTCCCGCCCATCCATATTATGTGTTCAAGATCCGCATTGTCTTGCAATCAATAGCAAGATGTTAACAAAGTACATGATTTTATAATGCATGTTTGTAACGAGTCATGATAGGATTGACACTATATAGTTAGCTCTTGAGATTGATATAAAAAGGTTTGATCTTAATTAACAATTACCATGTAGCACCCCTTTGAAAGATTGAATAAAATGGATTGCTCCACTGGTTTCTTTTCGGAACTCGCCACTTTGTGTTTTGTGTATAATGTCTCTCTCCCACACACATTTTTACCGAGAGAATCTTGTCTAAGTCATCTGATTGCCATAAATTTCCGCAAAAACCTCCTTTTAATGCTATATATTACATAGAGCTGATGCTACTAATCTGCTAACCTATTAAGCAACTTATGGAGATCAAACTTATGTTCTTAGTGTTGTTTTCCCTTTTACTGCTCACCAATGGTGTTAAACACAATGGTCACTGTAGGGGTATGGTACTAAACCCGGTTTTACGACCCTAAATTTATTATGTTTGGCTTATTTTATTATATGGACTAATACAATGTTATTGGGCCGAGGGGGTTTTGTGGAGGTAACCCTAGCTGGGCTAGGCCCATTAGGGTACCATGATGGTGGCCATGAGGCTCCCTATATAAGGAGGTCTCCACCTCCTTATTAAGGGTTGGTCATTCTCAGTAAGAGCCGCCATCATAACCATTTTTGTGTCTGTAAACAAGAGATCCTCGAGATTTCTTAGCAGTCACCTCCACACCCCCGAAAGGCCATTGCAGATCTCAGGCAACCGGGGAAGAAGATCAAGACGTGGTTCGTTCATCCCGAAGACCCGGAAACATCGTCATGGATCAGGTCAGATTCATTTCATGTTTCTACATTGGCGCCATCCGTGGGGACGGCAACGAGCTACCTTTCGATTTTCGTCTCGGTTCTCAGATCTCTCCCAAGAAAAACCCAGATCTGGAAGTTTACAGAAAGATGCTTCAAGATTTGTTCTATTAAAGCTCAAAAAGATCCATAGATCTAAAAGATGTTTCCAGATCTGTGCAAAAATGAAGCTGAAAAAGATTTGTAGATCCAAAAAAGAAACTACCTGATTCGGAGGATCAAGCCTTCGAATCTGTGATGGTTTTAAATTCTCTCCACTCCGAGCTTCAGATCTATCTAGATCTGGTTTACAGATCTAGATCTAGATTACAGACCTGGATTTTAGGTTTAAAATTACAGATCTCTCAAATTGTAGATCCAAAAGTTACAAGACTTCCGCCGCCATGCACGCGCGCCCGCGGATCCTCACTCCGCAGCCATGCATGCGCTCCCGCGGAAACCAACATGTGGGTTGGAAGACGACTCCATGCCTTTGGCGCAGAAGACTCCTCCGCCATGCATGCGCGTTCGCAAAAACCCACCATGCGGGTCGGAAGACGACTCCAGGCTTTTGCGCAGAAGACTTCACCGCCATGCATGCGCGCCCGCGAGTCACCACTCCGCCACCATGCAAGGGCAATGTGGAGGATCAAGATTCTGCTTCCATGCATGCGCAGTGCAGAAGATCAAGATTTCGCCACCATGCATGTGCGCCCACGAGTCACCACTCCGCCGCCATGCATGCGCATTACCAAGGATCAAGATTCCGCTGCCATGCATGCGCCAGCGGATCAACATTCCACCACCTATGAAAGATTCCATCGCCATGCATGTGCACTCAACTCCCGCCATGCATGCGCGCTCAACTCTCGGCATGCATACGCGCCCGCGAGTCACGACTCCGCCGCCATGCATGTGCGAGCTTGATTTTGATTTTGCATACATGTTTCACACTTCCTTTATTAATTTTGAGCAATATGACAACATTGTATTGACATCAAACTAAAAATAAAACGAAGTAAAACATACATACGCGAGCTTCAAGCTCAGATGCATTAACGAGTTTTAACTCTAAAACGTCAGGGCCTTAGCTCAAATTACTCATAGCATCCATCCTACGCATTGCGCAGCTGGACCATAAAAATAACTAAGCACAACTAAGGCAAAACACATGCCAAAGCATAGTTGTTAAGGTCTCAGGTCGGGGCCGCGCATGGGATTATAATGGATATAGGCAGAGTAACACATACTGACACGTAAAGGCTAAAAAACTCATTCATAATTCCCTATAATAAATGCACGATAACGTCGCGCAAAAGAGGAATAATGAAAGGACAAGGCACGTGTCAGCATATTCAGAATATCGCCATCCGTGGGAGAGCAACGAACCACACTTCGTTTTTCGTCTCGGTCCTCCGATCTGTTCATCAAATACTCTAGATCTACGATTTCTTCTTTCAGATCTGTTCTATGGAAGTCCAAAAATCCGCAGATCTAAATATTTCTAGATCCGGAAATATACAAGGAGAAATACCACCAAACTTTGGGGAAAACCCTTAGATCTGTGTTTTTCTAAGTGAAATATACCAGATCTAGTTATGGTTTTTTCAGATCTGGGTTCGTTTGAGCAATAGTCACATTTCATATTCATAGATTTATAAATCCTCTCAGATCTGTTGGTTTTTACATAAAACCTACCTGATGCGGATATTCAAAATCTCTAAATCTATGAATATATCTTTGGAGCATCTTCATAAACAGCTTCAGCAAGCAAAGCTCCCCGCAAGGCGTTATCAAAGCCTTGAGGGTCAACTTCAGCTTCCAAAAAGATAAGCTTCCGCAAGCCGTGAGCAAAGTTCCCGCGAGGCGCAATCAAAGCCTTGGGGGTCAGCTTCAGATTCTGCATGCGCGCTCCCGGCGATTACTCTCCGCCACAGCGGGTTGCATGCGCGCTCCCGGCGATTACTCTCCGCCACAGCGGGTTGCATGCGCGCTCCCGGCGATTACTCTCCGCCACAGCGGGTTGCATGCGCGCTCCCGGCGATTACTCTCCGCCACAGCGGGTTGCTTGCGCGCTCAACTCCCCGCCATGCATGCGCGCTCAACTCCCCGCCATGCATGCGCGCTCAACTCTCCGCCATGCATGTGCGCAACCCTTCGCCATGCATGCGCTCAACTCCTCGCCATGCATGCGCGCTCAACTCCCGCCATGCATGCGCGCCCAACCCCAAAAAGATTCCGCTGCCATGCATACGCGCCATCGGAGATCAAGTCTCCGCTTCCATGCATGCGCAGTGCCGAAGATCAACACTCCACATGTGGAAGACTTTGCCACCATCCATATATGCGTCCCCGCGGATGAGCATTCCACCATCATGCAGGCGCGGGCAGCGGATAATGCACTACCCCGCCATGCATGCATGCAGCCGCGTATCAACATTCCACCACCTATGAAAGATTCCAACACCATGCATGCGCACGCAACCCTTCGCCATGCATGCGCGCTCAACTCTTCGCCATGCATGCGCGCCCGCGGAAACCACTGCGGGTCGGAGGACGACTCCGTTCCTTGGTTTTGCGCAGAAGACTCCGCCGCCATGCATGTCAACAACCAACCACGTGCATTGACGATTCGTTTTAACCAAAGGGATGGAATTTCGCGCAACGCGCGTACAAGAAAAGAAAAAGAAAAAACAAGCCCTGTTGAAAAAACAAACTATTAAGTCTAATATCTATCTTACCTCGCTCGCGCGAGACAAGACACACATTAAACTGGGGGGGCTTGAAGGGGTACGCACCCGCCTTAACATCGAGCGGGGCGGATCAACCCACAAGACAGAAGAGGCTTGAAATCAGGATGTCATGAGGGCACAAAGCCAAAACCTATGCGCAAGCGCATGAAACATCTGCGCGTGGCGCATATCACGTATGCTCACGCATACCACATATGCTCACGCATACCACATGCTCACGCATCACATCTGCGCGTGGCGCAGATCACGTATGCTCACGCATACCACATATGCTCACGCATACCACATATGCTCACGCATATCACATCTGCGCGTGGCGCAGATGACATGCTCACGCATATCGCATATGCTCACGCATATCACATCTGCGCATGAAACATCTGCGCGTGGCGCATATCACATACGCACACAACCAACCCCGTCCTTATCCAAATCAGGATAAGGACAACCATGATTGTACTCATCAGACAACCTTCCTGAAGGTATCTTTTAAGGAATAAAGAATGTGCTGATGTTGACAGCTGCCAATGAAGGGTGGACAACTCAGCAAAAACAACATACCGCCATCATACTTGCGGATCACCACTACGCAATCACGTCACAAAAGAACACTGCGCCACACGCGTGGGCGCCGTCACGGAACAACATCGTGTCATTATGGATGGGCGCATCAAAAAATTTGGATTCTTGCATCCGCATCACTGTTCAAGTGGGAGGACATGAAGGCCGCCATCACGAAGACCACCATGCTTGTCATTTGTAATCCGTTCACGGCGTGTCAACCGCTTTCTCATACGCGTAGGTGGACAAAAACAGGCACTGCGGATTAACACCCGCCACCGCGGATCACATACTAGCATACCAACAGCGCCATTGTAACGCAACAGCGCCACTATAGCAGTGGAATACAAGCCACGTCGCATGCGCGTCACCATGCATGCGCGCCAGCGGGTCCTCTCTCCGCCGCCATACATGCACACTGCCGTGGATCAAGACTTCGCCGCTATGCATGCGCGCCCGCGGATCACCACTCCGCCGCCATGCATATGCGACATTGGATCACCATTCCGCCGCCATGCACGCGCGCCCGCGGATCCTCACTCCGCATCCATGCATGCGCGCCCGCGGAAACCACCATGTGAATTCGAAAGACGATTACATGCTTTCGGTTTCGCGTAGAAGACTCCAACGCCATGCATGTGCACGCAACCCTCTACCATGCTTGTGCACAACTCTCCGCCATGCATGCGCGCTCAACTCTTCGCCATGCATGCGCACTCAACTCTCCGCCAAGCATGCGCGCTAAACTTTCAGCCGCCATGCATACGCGACCTTGGATCACCACTCCGCCTCCATGCATACGCGCCAAACTTAAAGGTTGGGAATCCTCATAAACCCATAGGCACACGCGCCAAACTTAAAGGTTGGGAATCCTCATAAACCCATAGGCACACGCGCCAAACTTAAAGGTTGGGAATCCTCATAAACCCATAGGCCACGCGCCAAGCTTAAAGGTTGGGAATCCTCATAAACCCATAAGGCACGAGCCAAACTAAAAGGTTGGGAATCCTCATAAACCCATACGGCTACACGCCATATTTAAAGGTTGGGAATCCTTATAAACCCATACGGCTACGCGCCAAACTTAAAGGTCGGGAGCCTAATAATATCCCACATGGCCACGCGCCAAACTTAAAGGTCGGGAGCCTAATAATATCCCACATGGCCACGCGCCAAACATAAAGGTCGGGAGCCTAATAATATCCCACATGGCCACGCGCCAAACATAAAGGTCGGGAGCCTAATAATATTCCACATGGCCACGCGCCAAACATAAAGGTCGGGAGCCTAATAATATCCCAAACGGCCACGCGCCAACGTAGGTTGGGCACACCTCATAATTTGCCCGAGGATGGGAACCTTGTAATACATCCACTTTTAGTTTATATGTTTTTGCAGGTTCGGCTACGAGTCGCACAAGCACCGATGACATTATTATTATTATCTGGCCGTTTGTACCTCCATTATTATTTTGAAAACAAGTTGGGATAGTCATCCTGCGTAGAAGAGGCCCTTGTGGGCCAGTCATTATCATCATATTATAGCTCATAAGCCGCAACTCGCGCATGCTTCATTATTTTATAGCTCGTAAGTCGCCTCGCGCGCAAGCTTCATTATTTTATAGCTCGTAAGTCGCCTCGCGCGCAAGCTTCATTATTTTTATAGCTCGTAAGTCGCCTCGCGCGCAAGCTTCATTATTTTTATAGCTCGTAAGCTACCTCGCGCGCAAATTGCATTACATTATTATCGAGATGCGCGAGGCCCCGCGCCACTATTGTTATGATGCGTGCTATATCTTATTCATGCCAGTGCACCATTATTATCATAAGGATCACAACATGTCACCATCATGGAGAAAACCTCTCAAAACTCAAAAGACAATAAAGACAAGGCCGAAGAAAAGGGAAAAAGCCGCCTCATATCCTAACACACCTTACGAAGTCCAGCGCTCCACCTAAACGCTTGCACGCCTAGGAGCAACACTGGACTTGGGGGGCTTGTAGGGGTATGGTACTAAACCCGGTTTTACGACCCTAAATTTATTATGTTTGGCTTATTTTATTATATGGACTAATACAATGTTATTGGGCCGAGGGGGTTTTGTGGAGGTAACCCTATCTGGGCTAGGCCCATTAGGGTACCATGATGGTGGCCATGAGGCTCCCTATATAAGGAGGTCTCCACCTCCTTATTAAGGGTTGGTCATTCTCAGTAAGAGCCGCCATCATAACCATTTTTGTGTCTGTAAACAAGAGATCCTCGAGATTTCTTAGCAGTCACCTCCACACCCCCGAAAGGCCATTGCAGATCTCAGGCAACCGGGGAAGAAGATCAAGACGTGGTTCGTTCATCCCGAAGACCCGGAAACATCGTCATGGATCAGGTCAGATTCATTTCATGTTTCTACAGTCACCAGATGCTATCTGCTCATGATTTAGGTATATCTATACACAAGAACTCGTTTTATGAATAATCATGATGTTTTTAAAATGATCATGCTATAGCTAGATCACCCACATCTGATTTCACAACCATTAAACAGTCGTCCACAAAACACTCAAATGTCTATTTTGAACAAATAGTCAAACTTTGAAAATTATTGGCTAGAACGGTCGTCCGGTCAATATTCAGACGACCATTATGACCGTAGACAATCAAACTTAGAAATATTTTTGTCATAACGATCATCAGACCTCTATCCGGAAACTATTTTTCAAAACGGTCGTCTGATCTCTATGTGAATGGTCGTTTGAAGCAGTGTGAGACTACATGTAAGATGGTGTATTTAAAGCTGACCCCTTTTTACATGTCATTGTTTATAAATTTGGATTATCATTTTGAAATGTTTTGCAGCTCATGGCTTCAGTTTCCATGCAATGCCAAGAAAGTTGATGCTCAATCTAAAGGCAAGCTTGCTCTTAAAACTCTATTACAATTAATTATATGATAAACAATACAACATAATCGAACTTTATACAACATGAAGTCACGTTAGTTAATTAGTTTGCAAAAGGCTATGTCTTTTTCATTTAAGTTGATATGGTATGATTAATTAGTTCTTTCATAGGTTGAAGCCTTTGAGAATTTATCAGCAACGAGTTCATCAAAAGCGACAACGCAAGAAGGATCCGACCCATCTCGCTTGTTTGCTATGGATTACTCGCCTATGAGAAAAAAGCGGCCCGTGCATAACAAGTGATCTTTCTGGCCTACAACCACCGTTTCTCCATAATAGGTGTGTCAAATTAAAGGAGTGTTGGTAAATGTATAAGAAAGTTGTATTAGGCTATATGTTTAATGTTTTGTTTTTCTTTTTATCAACTTATGTCTGTTAATGTGGGTTATAGTTGTGATGTCGGTGATAGTTTTGGGCCTTTGGCTACATAATAGTTTTGTTGTTATGTGTACTTCCTTCTAATGATGCATATTATCAGTGACGGATCCTGAAAATTTTGTCAATGGGTGTCAAAAACGGTCAACCTAGAATGGGTCAAGTCAAATTAAAATGAGTCAAACCAAAATGAGTCGGGTCAAACGAAATTACATCAAATAAACCACATATAGAAATGTAAGCAATGTAAATTTCCCAAAACGCAACAAACAAGATATATACATATTACAACTGATAAAAACCTTTGCATAATTGTCACGGCACAAAGCTCTTATATACAAATAAAAAAAATAAAGTTAAATAGTGTAGAATTATTAAAAAAAAAATGATACTCTGAATATTATCATATTTTGGTCTAATTTTTTTAATGGCCCAATTAAACTGACAAAATATATCACTATATTAATAACTAATTGATGAAGTGGTTAGACAATTAAACAATCTAAACTTAATTGTTATTTTGTGAAAGAAAAACTAAACTTGCATTTGAAAAGTTGGGTTTGAGGCACCAAAAGAAACACGGATGGGACACTTGAGTCTTTGAACCTAATATATTAGAAGTTTATACAAGAAAATACGAATTTAAGGGGATGTCTACGCTCCCCCTAACTTAATGTTGAATCCGCCTCTGCATATTATACTATTATTATATATACTAGTTTTAGAAACCCGTGTACTACACGGATAAGTTAATGTATAAATTACAATGAATAATTTAATCAATTCTCTTTGTACTATGCAAAAATAATGTATTATAAATATAGTCGCTTTATATCGTCAAATGTATTTGAATTTTAAATTGAGAATGAGCTGTTCAACCATCGATATACATACACTCTTTTATATATATTTTTAATTTTAAAGAAAATATATTTATGACACGTAATTATTATATTAAGCATTTTTACAATATAATTTATGGCATTAATAATTCAATCAATGAAGAATGACCAATTAATATGGTATATTGAATTTATAATCAATACTATATATATGTTGAACTAAGATATTTTTTTTTTCTTTTCCATCAACAGATAAATGATTTGGGAGGGAATTTGATAGTGAGAATTAACCTCATAATGCCATGTACCATGAGACTTGTAGATTGAGTTTGTAGTTTGAAAACCCATGCTTATTTGTTCTATAAAATGTGCTTAGTTATATTTATTATATAGTTTATAATATTTTCATATATTTATATTTGTATATAATTTTAAAATTATAGATATTTTTTTTAAGTTTGTGTTAATATTTCATGAATTCACGGGATCGGCGTTAAAACTTATTAGGGGTCGCTATAGATTAAATCATATATAAAAAAATAAAAAATACGGTGCAGGCATGTAGCTGTACCCCATCGTCAATTGCCATATGAAACCATCTTTGAACACAAAGATGCATGGGTGGGTTGAGGGGATTTGGTCCTGGATGACCAATCGGGAAAATGTAAAACAAGGATTGAAGAGAGAGGGCATTCTTCAAGTCGAGTGCCAAGTAGGGGTGTTCAAGAAATCCGAAGTCTTAAAAAAACCGAAATCCGAACCGAAACCGAAACCTAAATAATCCGATCCGAATTCTTATTTGGATATTTGGATCGGATTCGGATATGGATTTCAAAAAATTCCGGATAGTTCGGATTATTCGGATATCCGAATAATCCGAATATATAGCATGTTATAAGTGTATATAGTCAAGTCCATTAACATTTACAATAACTTTATAACCATAACTTCATTATTCGTTCAATCAACCTAACACACCATAGACAAAAATGTCATAACACTCCATTGTTATATTCTCTAACACTAAACTTCCTTGTTCTAGTAGTGTTTTATTTTTATTTTCTAGTTTTGTATGTTTATTTAATAAAACTTAAGTTTGTATATTTGTTATACGGATTATTCGGATAATTTTGGATTATCCGAATCCGATCCGAATCTATCCGAATTCAATTCAGATCGGATACGGATCGGATAGGAATGTCCCTAATTCGGATCGGATCGGATTTCGGATAGGGTTCCAAAATTTTCAAATCCGAACAATTTGAACCGAATAACCCGTTATCCGATCCGATGAACACCCCGAGTGCCAAGTAGCTCCATCTATCATGACTTCTACTACCAATAATATGTTATTGCCACAGTGATCCGGCAATTGATTTGACCAAAAAAAAATTGATTCTGTAGAAATGTTGGCATATCTTTACCCTTGCTCATTTTCCCTTTCAGAACATTACCAAATGGACACCACTTTCTCCAATTAAGAGATTACTTGAGGATATACTCGACCGTGAAAGTCCTCTTAATTATAGTGACAAAGTGGTTGTGTAACCATCAATCTCACTTTCTTTTTTATCTTCCATTATATCCAACAAACGTGGCTTTTCTACATAAAATTGGTTATTTTATGTAAATATCATTGTATTGTTATATCTATTATAGGACACAATTCATTATTTTGTCTACACAAACACATGTAGACACGACTAAAAGTCATATGTGTGTATGATCTCTCCTTTTGTTTATCATGATTTTGTTTTATCGGGCCAATGAAAAACTCAAGCTTCAATATTTCGTTTATGCTTCATTTAAGGCCTTTATTGGTTTTTGGTGAAATCCAAGGTAACATAACATGCATTTCAAGTTTCAACTATTTGTTTTCAAACATAACGGATGGTTTGTGAACACTAATGGCTCTACAAAACATACACAATATTTCCTAATTTAATTATTTTAATATATAGCGTTCGGAACTATCCATAATACCTGATGGAGCCTTTATAAAGCGGGATTTCGACCGTCCATATATATTTTAACATTTCAGGCTTGACTCACCCGGGAGCACTATCAATAAGGAAACTCTCCAGTAGGCCTATAAACGAATCGAACGTTTGGTGAACCATTCGGTGGAAAGTTCGTTTATGTACGTTTATTTAATAAATGAATGAACATGAACACATGTTCCGTTCGTTCATTTATGCTCATGAACGTTCGTTTATGTTTGTTTATGTTCGTTTATTTATTAATAGAAAATAATTAAATATTATCTGGATAGGATCTGCTTAAAGGTTTTGTATTTGTTAATTTTTATTTATTTAAGTTCGTTTATGTTTGTTTGTGTTCATTTACAGTTGTTCATATATATTCATTTATGTTTGTTTATCTTTGTTCAGTTGTGTTCGTTAGATTTTAAAGAAATAAACACAAATGTTCATTTTTAAATAAACAAACATGAACATAAATATTTGTTCGATGAAGTGTCCGTGGTCTTTTAAAGTTAAATGAACAAACACGTACATGCCCTTGTTCGTATTCATTCGATTCGCTTATAGGCTTTTATTATTCGCATTAATGAATACATCGGTCTCAATCCCTAGGCTTTGCCATTATTTTGTGTTCGTTTGTGTTCATGTACCGTTCGTGAACACATTAATTTCCTTAATGAACGAACACAAACATAAAATCTCGTTTCGTAAGTGTTCGTGAACCGTTCATGAACACATTATTTTCTTAACGAACGAACATAAACAAGACCTTGTTCATGTTCGTTTAGTTCGTTTACAGCCCTACTCACTAGCGTTGGTAAACCATTTTAAGTCAGATTTCAAACTTAAGATCTCAAGTCTTAATACCCATGTGTTATTATACCGGTAGGTTAATTATATTGCATAATTCATTTAAGAGGGAATATAGATTTTTATTTATGATTATATAAATATTAAATGTGTGAAACATCTTTTTTTGCCACAAAAATTTGATTAATAACTAAATAATAATGCTTGCTAACACCATTCGACTTTTTCAGGCAAAAGGCAAGAGGTGAAAAGGAAAAGAGTCACACAAGGTTGAAAAGCGTCATATCAGAGCATGTTTGGAATTGAATTTAAAAGCTGTTTATTGGCTTATTGGTGTTTTTAAAAAGTTAAAATGTAAATCACAATGTGTCCAGTAAAATTGATTGTTAGGACACATGAAAAGTGTCCTTGAAAGCTAAAGAATGTAAATAAGAATGGGTCACTAAGTAACAAATAAGTCACCAAAAAGATTTGGCCCAATTGTAGCATATCTTGGGTGTTTTAAGACGCTTATTGAGGTCAAGGGTTTGAGTCTTTCAGTGAACTATGGATCAATATTAAAGTAAATTTAAAAGTAGATTAGATGTGTGTGTGAATTGTCATTCAAATAATAGTAATAATAAATCAGTCGTTAAAGAATCTATTTTATCTACGTATATTAAATGTTAGTAAAATGAATGAAGATTTATATATACACATAGGCTAACATAGTGGCAACTTTTTTGTGTGGGTAAAACCTAAAAATTCTCATAAATACATTAAGAAAAATTGAATTTTATTAATCCCGTATTTTTTTAGGTAGACCGATGATAAATCCATCTCGAAAAATTATTGTCACTGGTCTCACCTTTTATATTATTTGTTTTCATTATACCTCTATAAAAAAATAAAAAAACACTTAACTCTTTTAAGTTTTTTCTAGATTTCAAATTGGTATTTTAGGGTTTTGATCGGAAGAAAGATACGAGCCGATTGATGTAAAACTCATCTCGAAGCGGCAGTCCAAATGGCTTGATTTTTTGTTAATTGGAAGTTTGAACACCCGAATGGAAGCACCGCTTTGACATTTGGAACACTGTTTGGAGATAAGTTTTACATCAATCAACTTGTATCCTCATTTTGATCAAAAGCCCTAAAACATCAGTTTGAAATTAGGGAAAATCTTCACGAAGTTAATTTTTTTTAACGGGGTCCAAGAAAACAAATAATGTGAAAGATGGGACCGGTTGTAACAGTTTTCTAAGATAAAATTACTATAAGCCAACACGATGGGATTAGAGGCACACGAAAGTTCTTATAACAAAAGAAACAACTCCAATAACTGAAAAATTATTCAATACGTCAATCGTTAGAACTTCAAGCCCCGATCAAGTTATCGAATATAATATAACACCCCTAAAGCACGGGCCCAAATCTTCTTTATTATTAATTGAATAATATTAATAGTAATATGTATATATACATTTACATATATACAAATTTACATATCTATAATCTATAAAATATATAACGAAAACCCTAAAATCCTACGTGTCGCGATGTGGTCGCTCTCTTCTTTTATGGAAGCCACCAGATTTCTTGATTTTCAAATGAAGGCCTCTCATTGATTTAACCCAAATTCATGGGTATGGATCTTACCAAAATCAGATGGCCCTTAAACGGGTTATAACATCTTATTAAATTAAAAATTAATTTTAACAATTATTTGATATGAAAATCCTATAAAATAGGGATATATTAAAATTTAATATCCAGTTTAAAAAGAAAAAGATATTATTTATAACTAATAAACAATTTTATAGTAAAAAAACATAAGTGGGTCATGGGTTACCAAATCCAGATATGAAACCCTTTCATCATCGAACCCTAAGTATATTATTAACTTTCTTACAATAAAAAATAATAAAATCCAAAAAATAAATATTAAAAAACGAAAAATGTTAAACAACCATTCTCTCAAGGTATCAGGTTGCTTTATTTGTAAATGAAGGCTTCTCACGCATTTGACCCGAATTCACGGGTAAAGGTCTCACCAAACCCAGATAGCTCTTAAACGGATATAATCTCATCAAATATTTGATATGAAAATCCTATAAAATAGGAATATACTAAAAAATAATATCCTATTTTATTTTAAAAAAAAAAGATATTATTTATAATTAATAAACAATTTTATAATAAAGAAAATAAACGGGTAATGGGTATCACCAAACCCATATAGCTTTTAAACCGGATTTAACATATCATTTATTTGTGAAATCATTTCATAATCAAACCTCAAGTATATTAATTATTAAATTTGTTATAATAAACAAAATTAAAATCCAAATATACATATATAAATATTAAAAATGAATAACGTAAAACAACCCCCGTAATACGGGGGATAAAATCTAGTATATACATATAAAGATGATCTATGAGTGGTAATTGGTTATCAACTTAATGACCAAAGTGTAGTCCAGACCAACATGATATGGGCCCAACACGAATTACATTATGTGTGGGCCTTACATTCAGCCCAGTTGGTACTTAAAGTTCAGCCCAATTTGTAGTTAGAATTAGAGGTGTGCATTGGTCAGTTTGGAACGGTTTTGAGCCAAACCCATAACTATAACCAATATGTCGAACAGATATTAATAACCATAACCGATCCATTATGACAGTTTCGGTTAATCGGTTTTGAATGTTATAACGAGTCGGTTCGGGTCAGTTAACCGTAACCAAAACAATGTAGCTGCGCCTAAAAGTCTGTTTGGGTTGGTTCAGTTATGGCGGGCTTGGAATTATCTTTAACCAAAACTGATCCGTATTTGACGGTTTTTGAAAATTCACTAAACCGACCCACCGGTTATGTCGGTTATCGGTTAAAATCAGTTTAGTTATGTCAGTTATGGTTCGGTTAAACGGTTATGACGGTCCCCTAATTACAATTCAGCCAAATTAACCCATGGACTATTGATAAAACATTTCAACCTAACTTGATCCGGCTCAATTACACTAGGTATGTATTCACACCCAATTACCTAAACATTTAACTAGGCCCAAACTATACTAGTCCACTATAGCATTTGAAATATTCGACCCAACCCAATATAGTGTAGGCCCAACCCGAAGAGGAACATACGGCCCAATTTGTTAACACTTCATAAAAACTTTACCAGGCCATCTAAATTAATTTAAGGTAATAGTTTTTAACCATTAATAAAAGCCTAGTTGATATATCGGTAAATTAAATTAATGAACTAATACTGAACATGATATAAAGATCCAAATAAACCAAAATAAACCAACATAAAAACTAAGATGATGCATCTTCAAGAATCTGAATCCGAGGTTTCAACATCAGGTTCCTCCACACACACAACCGCAAAACTCAACCGTTGATCCGCCCCACGAAACGACCAAACTTGAATCTTCGAATTTACCTTCAACCGCAACTTATTCATCGACCGAAACCTATACCAGTTCGTCGTCAACACATAATTCTCAGTCCTCGACATGCGCCACTTCCTTAACTTCATCGGGTTCTCATACATCTCCAACGTCGGCCCCAACACCCGAACCTCAATCTCGCCTTCGCTTTTGTCAAGAACCCGTTTCTCACCTTCCGTCAAGTACGTATCGCTCTAGAGTTGAATAACCGGCATATTCAACCTGTTCAACACTTTCTTCGTGTCCGACTTGAACAATGTCTTCTGAATCACGAGTGTCAACTCCCTACCATTCAACCGATTCACCACGAACTCCTTCAACCGCTCGGTTACATCATTAACCACCACGGGCGTACGAACAACTTGTTTCGGTACCTTCCTCTTCTTTTTACCACTATCCTCACACACAGACGTTGACAACTTTCTCTTCTTAGTTGTCAACGTCCGCGTTTCAATGCCTGACTCCTTGTCACGAAAGTATTTCAACATTGCATTCGCTAGTTCTTCGATCTTTCGGAGATAATCGGTGTTTTCGGTCGTTGATCTTCGTTTGCATGATCTCACGGGTGCGTATTCGATCATCAGAATATTATTATCAGCCACGATCGAATATTATGAATAGAGAAAGAATTAGGGTATAATGTGATCAATGATGGTGTATTTATAAGGTGGTGTCATATATAAAGAAAAGTAAACGAAATATTCGAAATGCAATTATTATTATTAATGAGAACAACAACAAAATCTTTAGTTTGAAATTAGTTTCCATAAATAAGATATAATATTTTTTTTTTTTTTTTTTTTTTTTTGAAAATTGACTTTCATTAAAAAAAGACACAACCAACGACTATCACCAAGACGGAGAAAGACGCTGAAATCCAAAAACCAAAACCAACAATCACGTTACATCAAATAAACACCAATTTTTCCAATCCACCACCCCTATCTTAGATCTATTTTTGTACCAAAGAAAACCCAAAGATTTTATATCCGCAACCATTTCTGCCACGTTAGTGCTCTTGCCCGAAAAAATCTTTTCATTCCTAGCCCGCCAAATCCTCCAACAAGTAATGATGACAATTCCATGAATAATCAACCTTTTATTCCCCGTCGCACCACAAACCTTATGCACTTCCACCAAATCATTGACATGAAAAACAAATAGTCTAGGGATGTTGCACCATGAACCAATCGCATTCCAAACGGCCATAGAAATGGAACACCCGGTTAACAAGTGCTCGAGCGATTCCTCATTACTCTCACATAAAGCGCAACTATGATCATCACAATACAAATGACGTCTAGCTAAAGCCTGCTTGGTTGGAAGGCTATCCTGAACGGCCCTCCACATAAAAATATTACATTTTTTCGGGACCCAATCGCTCCATTGGAAACTGGAACTCCCAGCGTCCACAACGGACCGCACCATCCATCTTTTAATCGCCGAAACCTCAAACTCTTTGCAGCTACCAACCGCCCAAGACCATGAATCTTCACGGTCAACCATCACCACCCCTTGAAGGAGATCTTCCAACTCCTGCTTCTCGCTGACCTCCTGATGGAAGCAAGGAGCTCTAAGCCAATCCCACACAATGCGACGAGAAGATCCAGTGACCACCAACCGATCAGCTAACAAGACATTTTTATGTTTTTCTACCGCATATAAGGACGGATACTTGTCCATAACCGGCGCCGAACCCAACCACAAATCCGTCCAAAACCTAACTTGGCGACCATTCCCGACTGTGGCCCGGATCACTCTATTAAAACCCACACCATCAACCTTAAATTTGTTCCAGAACATAACACAATTCTTCCAAACCCCGGGAACCCCATTATTAACCGGAGCAAGCCCCCAACAGCGCGAGGTCCCGTGAATAGACAACACTACTCTTCTCCACATCGCGTGCTGGTCATTTAGAAATCTCCCAAGCCATTTAGTAATCAGCGCTTGATTATTAACCTCTAAACGAGCGATACCTAAACCCCCTTCTTTTATAGGTTTGGTGACTACCTCCCAAGCCACCCAAGACATCTTCCTCACTTCATCCGAACCTCCCCATAAGAACCTTCTCATCAAAGCTTCTAAATCATTGGTAACCTTCTTGGGTGCCTTAAAAAGCGAAAATAATAAGTGGGAAGACTATCCAGCACCGATTTAATAAGGGTTAACCGACCAGCAATAGATAACGAATTAACTTTCCATTTAGAAAGCCTCTTCTTGAACTTGGACACAACCGGTTCCCAATTAACCACCCTATTCATGTTAGCTCCAACCATAATCCCAAGATAAGTAAACGGGATTCTACCCGGCTTACAACCCATGAAACCGGCTTGGATATCGATCTCACCATCTTCTACACCTACTCCAAATAACACTGATTTTGTGCATAATGTATATATATTGCGCTCTGGCAAATCATATACGAGATTTTAGGGAGAAGATATATGGTTCCGTAGTTACCAAGGTAAACAACTATATGTTAGTTTTAAAATTCGCATTCAATAATAATAATAATAATAATAATAATAATAATAGGTGAAGCTTACTTAGGGCCCAGTGTGGCCCCGACCCCCCCCCCCCCCCCCCCGTTTTTTTGCGCAATAGTGTAAAGTTACATGTTTTCGCCTAAAAATTTTTATACGCAATGTAAATCTACTCGTTTATTGTCAAATTTGGAGTCCGCCCTCCTGGGTTTGTGAAATTTTGTATACATTTTGAGTCTCTCAAACCCGCCCCCCCCCCCCCCCTCGGTGTTTTAGTCTAAGCTTCGCCAATGATAATGATATATGTCAAGTTGGTAAATATTAAAGTTGATCACGAGCTGAACCAAACCGAGTCAAGTTAGGTCGGTTCATGTTCGGACTGGTTATTAAGCACGTTCAGCCGAGCCAAGGTCAACTTGGGTTGGTATGTATACGAGCCGAGCCAAGATGACTTGATTCATAATGATACAAGCTAAGCTAGCTAGCTTCGCTTTTTAATCGAGCCGATTTCTAGCACAATATATGAGCTGTCTAAAATAATATTCATTTCACATCACATATATATAGAGGTGGCATGCCCCTTAGAAAAAAATACGGATTACTGGATTAGCTAAAGCTTAAAGTCGTTAAAAAACTTTAAAAATAAAATAAAGTTGATGGACCAGCTGTTGCTATTGGGCTAAAGAACTTAATGTCGGCTTGTTACATATCAATATTGGGCTTCGTATACGTCTCCTTTCACGAAATGCCTCAAAGTGTTGTTTGAGCATTACTTGTCGATTTACATCAATGATTTAGAAGATTAACTGACAAAAAATATATACAAGGGTTTCAAAATTATAAATATATAAAAATTAAATAATTAATGTTTCGGATATTCGAAATACCCATTTTTTTTAAATTGATATCCGAATTCTTTTCAGATATTTCGGGTTTCACGTTCAAACTTTTGGATTCAGATTTTTTACCCCTACATTGTGTATGAGTCTTGTTGAAACTCTGTTGATTAAAATTAGGTTGGTTTGTGATTATATAATCATAACAATAAATTCATGTTTAAAGTTTATTATTATTGGATAAAAGAAAATGACGAATAATAAATAATAATAATTATTATTATAATAATAAACATGCAAACTGAAATAAATAATCACACCTTTGTATGTTGGCAGATAATAATCTCATTTTTAAAAATCACTACCAACGGTCCAACCTTTCAACTATTTTTGGTTAAATGTTCTTCGTTAAAAAACACTTATCACCGTTATGTTTATTTCCGAGTTTCAAACCGATGTTTAGGGATTTTGATCGGAATACGAGTCAACTGATGTAAAACTTATCTCGAAACGATGTATCAAATGGATTGATTTTTGTTAATCGGAAATTCAAACACCCGAATTGAAAAAATTGTTCCGTCGTTTGAATCATCGTGTCAAGATAAGTTTTTGATCAGTTGACTCATATCATTCTTCCGATCAAAAGCTCATCGGTTTGGAACTTGGAAAAAACCGTAACGGCATTAAGTGTTTTTAACGGAGGACCATTGAGACAAAAATAGTTGAAAGGTTAGACCGTTAGTAGTGATTTTTAAATGTGATATTATTATCGGCCAATACACAAAATGTGGGATTATTTATTTTCAATTTGCCTAGTAATAATAATAATAATAATAATAATAAGGAAAATTGGTTTTAAATAATCTCAACTATCACCTATTGGCAAATAACATGCCAAACTTTGCACTTGGCTGGTGGCGGTCCTAACTAAAAGGCTATTTGTTTTTAACTGACCGCTACTAACAGATGTTAACCTCGTTAGTGATTTGCTGACGTGGACCTTCTTCTCCGGCCGGAAACCTGCTGGAAACCTGCAACTCGCCTTCATTCTCCCTAATATCATCACACCGTCTCCCTCCCTCTTCAAATACATCGGAAATTTGAAAATGAAATACATTACATCTTCTTCTATGGCCAATCCCTAGATACCAAACCCGATCTTATTTTCAAAAATTCGAAATCAGTGTTACACGATCTACAAAATAAGCATAGGGCTTTTGTTAAGGGGGTCAAAACGAGTCGAATGAAGTATCAATTATCTCGAATGATGCACGATTGACGAGGGTGGACTTCACCGGAGACACGTCGGTTAGGTTTCGTATGATGGGAAAGATAGAGAGAAAGACGCTGTAAGGATATTAGGGAGAATGGAGGCGAGTTGCAGGTTTCCGGCCGGAAAAGAAGGTCCACATTAGCAAATCACTAACAGGGTTAACATCCGTTAGTCGCGGCCCGTTAAAAACAAATACCCCTTTAGTTAGGACCGCCACCAACCAAGTGCAAAGTTGGGCATGTTATTTACCAATAGGTGATAGTTGGGATTATTTAAAACCAATTTTCCTAATAATAATAATAATAATAAGGAAAATTGGATTCTAATAATTCAAACTATTAACTATTGTCCAATAATAATCCCTACTAACAATCTAACTAGTTGCAATCATAACTTTCAGCTTTGTTACTAATAATAAACCCGGTCAAACAGAGAGTTAACTCCGTTTGTTTTTTTTTATGTGGCATGTGACATGACAATTACGTGACAATAATTAGGATTTTTATATGACATGACGTGTGACATGGCATTTAAAATAAATTATTTTTAATAAAATTACTTACTTTTAAGGTATATTATTTGATTACATTTATACAGTATAAAATATAGATATATAATATACATTCATTTATTATGCACTACAGAATCACCATCACAGCCACACCTCCGTTAATCTTCCGACCACCGCCGCCGCCACCGTCTCCGGTCACTACCCTCTACCCACACCATTACAGAATCACCATTACAGAACCAACACCACGCAACCTCGCCACCAGCACCCACTTCTCCCCCTTTCTTATCTAAGATCGTTAACCACCACTGTCCTCTTCGATTGAAAACACATGTAAAATCTTTGATTGGACCCACCGTTAACACCACCAGAATCTTCAATTACGACCTAAATCACCTATTTCCGCCGCGATTGATCTAAATAAAATCTCACAGCCCCTGATTAGAGAGTTTTGTGAAAAAGATTAGTATAGAGAGAGAGAGAGTAGAGAGACGAACAGTGTCTGGTGTGCGGGGATGGTATGGTGTGCCGATGGAGGGTAGTGACCGGAGACGGTGGCGGCGGCGGCTGAAGATGGTGGCGGTGGTCGGAAGATTAACGGAGGTGGGTTGAGTCAAGTGACTTTGCACATGCATGTGTATAATAAAGTATACGCATAATAATATATTATACACTGTATAAATATAAACATAATATACTTAAAAGTAAATAATTATTAAAAATAATTTATTTGAAGGCTACGTCACATGCTATGTCATACAAAAATATAAATCATTGACACATAATCGTTATGTCACACGCCACATAAGAAAAAAATAAACAAAGTTAACTTTCTGTTAGATCAGGATTGCTATTAGTTACATGAAAGTTATGATTGCTACTAGTTAGATTGGTATTAGGGATTATTATCGACCAATAGTCAATAGTTTGGATTATTAGAATCTAATTTTCCTAATAATAATAATAGAAAAATGAAACATGATCAGGACTAGTTTCATGCCATACATTCCAAGCGGGGCAGCAGGGAACTTTTGAACTAACCAAAAGAAAAGAGATTTCTTTGATCTCATCCACTATCTTCAAGCTCAAAGAAATCTTGTCATCGAAGACTCTAGTGTTCCAACACAACCGTAGATACCAAAATGTCTATGAAAGTCGCCAAAAAGGGAAGTGCGTACCGTCTTTTTCTTGTCGTTTATAACCTTAATTCTTCACGTTTGGTGATTTGGCGTTACTAGAATGACATTATCTAACAGCACAATATGCAAACGAGAAAAAATAACTTTTTTATATTATTTTACTAGGTTAGATATACATATCTTACACGGGTTGGACAACTTAAATTCCGTAAATGATAACCTTTGATAAATAAAGTTTGAGTAATGCATTGAATAAGTACGAAATTAAATTATAATTATTATTCACAAACTTCAAAATAAATCATAAATCTCTAAATACTTCTTTCGATACAATATTAGACGATACACTAAAAATATGGTAACAACTAAAGTAAAATAGTATTATGAGAACAAAAACATTACAATCGGAACTAGCCATCAAAAGAAGAAAGTTTTCGATCAGCCGAAGAATGTGCAGTAAAAGATAATCGATAAGGTTTTGATTGGCAATATATGGATAGAAAGAAGGAGATTACTGTTACAGAGGAAAAGAATGCGGGTCGAGTTCAGTTAAAAATCCACTTGTTTTTAACAATGAACCCGTTGAGTAATATGTTTCATATATATGTAAATGTTATATATATATATACATATATATATAGGCTAAGTATAAAATGAAAACCCATTTGAGTTGTGAAAACTCTATAAACTCATTCTCAACCACATGTTTTTAATTAATGTTTAAATCTTGTGGTCCAAAATTAAAGTGAATAAAAAATGTAAATATAAATATAATTTTTTCTCTCTCCTGAAAACATATATAAAAATTAGTAAAAAAATGTTAAAAAATAGCAAAAACATTTTTTTTATATTTCGATTTTTTGTATTAAATGTTACAACATATATTACATGTAACAAAAAAAAACGATGTTACGTAGGGTTTTCGCGGGTTTTCACAACTCAATTGGGTTTTCATTTAAAACTTCAGAAGTTTTAAATGAAAACCCAATTGAGTTGTGAAAACCCGCGAAAACCCTACGTAACATCGTGTTTTTTTTACACACGCAATATATGTTGTAACATTTAATACAAAACATCGAAAACTAGAAAAAAATTGTTTTGCTATTTTTTAACTTTTTTTTACCAATTTTTATATATGTGTTTAGGAGAGAGAAAATGTTATTTATATTTACATTTTTTATTAACTTTAATTGTGGACCATAAGTTTCAAACTTTAATTAAAAACATGTGATTGAGAATGGGTTTCTAGAGTTTTCACAACTCAAGTGGGTTTTAATTTTAACCTTACTATATATATATATATATATATATAAACGATGTAATGTATATTATACAAGTTAAGTAATAAAAATGTTCAGTTTACAAAAATGCTTTATAAACAAACCTAACGTTTTTTAAAAATAGAATACGTTTTGTAAAAATAATTAGAGAAATCATTAAATAAAAAATATATAAAAAAAACTTTAAAATGTTTGTATAATTAATGGGAGAGAGTGGCGGGAAGAAAGACTAAAAATACATAACATAATTACATGTGCCAAGAGAAAATTTTTATTTAGTATATAGTATGGAACTATGGATTGTCAATTGCTCTTATTTATGATTTGTTAATAGGCCGGGCGAATTTATGAAGGCCCTAAGAGAGGTGCCCGGGCTATCCTTTAACTTTATTGACGAGGTGCAAAATTAGAGGAAATTATTTTCTTCATTTTTTGTATTGTCTTTTAAGATGATGAAAACTATATAAAACTATATATATACATTTTTTAAGGGAGTATTGATGGTTGTTGGCAATAAATAAAATGCACTAGAACAAGTGACCGGTCTATATGGGACGAAGTACACTAAAACATGAGGCTGGCCCGTGGTATTATCAATTCTAGTACGACAGAGAGACACATGCCTCATTCCACCTTATCCAATAATTCGTTGTGTCAAGATCCCAATTGACCATCTTTTGTCTTACTCCGCAACTAGGTTAGTTACCCGTGTTATACATGGATGGAAAACATAAAAATGTAATATATATTTGTGTGTATATTATATGTTTTAATGAATCGTAAATGTCATATTTATAAGAATGGATAATTTTACATTATTAAAACATAATAATTATTTGATTTTGGTCAATAAGAATAACAAATATATATAGGCTAAGTATAAAATGAAAACCCACTTAAATTGTGAAAACTCTAGAAACTCATTCTCAACCACATGTTTTTAATTAATGTTTAAATCTTGTGGTCCATAATTAAAGTAAATAAAAAATGTAAATATAAATATAACTTTTTCTCTCTCCTGAAAACATATATAAAAATTAGTAAAAAAATAGCAAAACATTTTTTTTTGATGTTTCGATGTTTTGTATTAAATGTTACAACATATATTACATGTAACAAAAAAAAAACAATGTTACATAGGGTTTTCGCGGGTTTTCACAACTCAAATGAGCTTTCATTTTAACCTTACCTTATATATATATATATATATATATATATATATATATATTTATTTATATATATATATATATATATATATCGATTGAATATTATACAATTTGTATATTGTGAATTATGAAAATTTTAACAATTGAATATAGTTTTGGTTTTCTACCTGAATAGAACACATATTTATATATGTTAAGTTAAAAAATCTAACACAATTACCACTTAAGTGAAGTTGATAAGCATCTTTAGTACGGGTCATGACTTATAATAAGAAAATGTATCATTGTTCATGATATAATAGGAAATAGTTGACAAAGCATCTACTTATCATCCTATGTAGATGGTCTAATTGAATAGCATATAAACAATAAGTATTATTTTAATGGTATAGGTAGATGTCTCTACGTGACAAATCATTTCATGCCACGTCATTTATATATGTAGGAATTATGTTGGTCATGGTATAAACTAGAGTTTTGCCGGAAGCAACACAGATCGGTAAACTCTAGACGGTGGTAAACCCAAGTGTTGTCAGTCCAAAATGTTGAGGCGGTAAGTTGACGCGAATGGGGTAGCGTCGGTCGGTAAAACTCGAGCGTTGTTAAAACCATTCCGTTGTCGACCCCGGGCGTTGAGGCGTTGAATCTATACGCAAATTCGGTTGTTTTATGTCATGCTTGTTACGGTACCGGAACCAAACGGTAAAGAATCGGCATTCGCTCGATTCTATAACCAAACAAAACGCGTTGAGTTTGCGCGAATTCGATCGGTTTCCATCATATTCGTTGCAATACCAGGACTAAAACAAAACAAAAATTACTAGTATTCTATTAGTTTTATCATGTTCATTGCGAACCGTAACTAAAACAAAAAACAAAAACAACAACAAAACCTTACTCCAATAAAATGTCATTAATTAAGTGACTCATAAAGTTCATTGATACACTAAAACCTTCAACTGTTACAATAATAATAATAATAATAATAATAATAATAGTAATTATTATTATTATTGATGGTCAAAATTTGTATTTTGAAGTGTTTAATAATAATAATAATAATAATAAATTTGTATTTTGAAGTGTTTACTAATAATAATAATAATAATGGCCCACTAAAATGAAGTTGAAAAAAAATATAAATACCTCAAAAATTCAAAAATACAAATAGTTAGGCTCTAGCTACCATGAGACGAATCTGGGTTGAAACCACTAGAAGATATACAAACAAACCTATATCCAAAAAAGCAAGTTTATAACGCCCACATTGTACTTTACTTTATAAATATACTAGATTGTATCCCTTCGTATTACGAATGTTGTTTTACATTATTCGTTTTAGTATTTATATATGTATATTTGGATTTTAATTTTATTTATTGTAAGAAAGTTTATAATTAATATACTTGAGATTTGATGATGAAATGGTTTCACAAATAAATGATATGTTATAATCCAGTTTAAAAGCTATCTGGGTTTGGTGATACCCATTACCCATTTATTTATTTTATTATAAAACTATTTCTTAATTATAAATAATATTTTTTTTTGTTAAATAAAATAGCATATTAATTTTTAGCATATTCCTATTTTATAGGATTTTCATATTAAATATTTGATGAGATTAATTTTTAATATAATGAGATGTTATAACCCGTTTAAGAGCTATCTGGGTTTGGTGAGACCTTTACCCGTGAAATCGGGTAAAATGCTTGAGAAGCCTTCATTTACAGATAAAGCAATCCTATGGATTGAGAGAATGGTTGTTTTACATTTTTCATTTTTTAATATTTATTTTTTAGATTTTAATCTTCTTTATTGTAAGAAAGTTAATAATATACTTACGGTTTGATGATGAAAGGGTTTCATAAATAAATGATATGTTATAACCCGTTTAAAAGCTATATGAATTTGGTGACCCATGATCCGCTTATGTTTTTTACTATAAATTTTTTTATTAATTATAAATAATATCTTTTTATTTTTAAATTGGATATTAAATTTTAGTATATCCCTATTTTATAGGATTTTCATATCAAATAATTTGTAAGATTAATTTTTAATTTAATGAGATGTTATAACCCGTTTAAGAGTTATCTGGTTTTGGTAAGACCCATACCCATGAATTTGGGTTAAATCAATGAGAGGTCTCTATTTAAAAATTAAGCAATCTGGTGGCTTCCATAAAAGGAGAGAACGACTACATCGCGACACATAGGATTTTAGGGGTTTCGTTTATATATATATATATATATATATATATATATATATATATATATATATAGGCTAAGTATAAAATGAAAACCCACTTGAGTTGTGAAAACTCTATAAACTCATTCTCAACCACATGTTTTTAATTAATATTTAAATCTTGTGGTCCACAATTAAAACGAATAAAAAATATAAATATAACTTTTTCTCTCACCTGAAAACATATATAAAAATTAGTAAAAAAATGTTAAAAAATAGCAAAACATTTTTTTTGATGTTTCGATGTTTTGTATTAAATGTTACAACATATATTACATGTAACAAAAAAAAATGATGTTACGTAGGGTTTTCACAACTCAAGTGGGTTTTTATTTTAACATTACCCTATATATATATATATAGAGAGAGAGAGAGAGAGAGAGGATTTTAAATGAGAACTCATTTGAGTTTTAAGAACTCGAAAAAACTCAGTGTAACGATTTTTTTTTTTTCGAATTTTTTTTACACATGTGTAATATATGTAAGTTACATACACGTAAAAAAATTACACAATTTTTTACGAACCGAGTCGACTTTTTACACATGTGTAACGAACGTAAAAGTTAGTTTAACCACTTACATATTTATTCTCTCTCATACTTTGACTTTTTTTGCCATATTTAATCTCAACCACATATTCCAACCCATTTAATTAAATGTGTGGCATAGAATTGAAGTTCTTAAGTTTTTAAAACTCAACATGGTTCTCAAAATATCCCTCTCCTATATATATATATATATAATTTAACTAGGAGAACAACGGAAATCAGGCACTCCAAATTTGTGACTTGTATGATACCTTCACAATAATAATACCAAAAAGTTTCATGTATAATCATGAGGCGAGTGACGCAAACCTACGGAAAAAATCACCCCAATCGTGATATGCGTGACAGCTATGTGTAGCGGAATGCTATAAAATTGGCAGAATTTTTGACGCGTGGCGTCACGTCAGCAGAGATGCGATTTTCATTTTAGGAGTTGTAGTGGTGTCCCCCCCCTCCCCCCAAACTTATTTTATTATTATTTTGAATACTAAACCAGGCGACATAACTTTGCCCCCCACCCCCACCTAACACACACAAATCGCCCATTTGTAGCTTGGGGGGCGGTGTTGTAGCCCAACATTACCCAAAAAACGAGGGTTTGTCGCCCCATTACGCATAGTCTTACGAGTCATGTTTCTACTTTCATCTATCTTGTAACAAGTTTTCTTTTTATAAAAATCTGAATGAACTTAAAAGCTTTATGACAAATGACAAGCAACTACAAAACATTTTTTCACTTACGTTTCATTAATTCTTACATGTCCATATGATAGTAGACTGCTGACGTACATACATACGCAAGAACAAGTTATGTGTATGTACAAATTATGTATCACCTATTTTCTTCACATGCTATGGACGAAAATGTCCACACGATACTCCAGTTTGATATTTAGAACATGAAACTTAGCATTGAATGTCACTAAAGTATAATAGTTTGAACATCTATAAACATATATCACAATGTATTAGAGATTTGTTAGCAAGGATGGTGATCTCATGTAATTGAACATCTATGAACAGTTATTACTTACTAGTGATTGCCTTATAAAGATAATATTAATATTATATTGTTGATATACTAAATTTGCAAAAGTGGGTGTGTAATTAGAAAAGTTGGCCTATGTTGGGAATATATCTCATGTAATGTCAATTGTTCTTGACAAGCGTAATGAACAAACTTAATTCATCCACATTGTCTACAGAATCAACTAAAGTAATCCATGATGGAAAAAAATTAATTTAGCATTTGTTGTAATCATATATTAACCAAATAGATTACTATTTGATATATAAATTAATTATATGATGTAGCTTATCGTAAAGTTTGTTCATTTATCTATTAAACATTCAACGAGCTTAATGGCTTGAGTGTGTAAAATAAATCCATATCTTGTAGTTACAACATCTATCTTTGTTTGAACATGTTTTTTAAATTTTAAAGATCAAAAAAATATATGAAATGCATTGGTTTGTAATCCTATATAACAATGATTCATCAAAAAAGTATGTGTAAGAACGGCACACCAGAAAAATGTTGATATATGATTGTGTGTCGTGTAAGGAATGATTTTAAGTATGTTTCAATGACACAAAGTAGTAGTAACTATCGGAAATTATGTCTTCAATGTTTATCTCAAATCAAACTGATTGAAACTTTATTTTGTCCGTTAGTTGAAGCATGTAAGTTGAGATGTATCTCGTCTACTCTTTGACGACCGTCTAATGTGGGTATGGCCACCATTATTTTCCAGTCATTATTCCTAATAAAAAAATCCCAAGTAAAATGACATTTTTGTTTGTGAATTGATATAACTAAAGGATAATAATAACAAATAAATAAAATTAATGGCTTAGATTTTGATAAAATCTAATTAGGTGTTATGTCTCATAACAAATTTGTTTTTATATAAATACAAAAATAAATAAATAAAAAATTTGACATTGATATTCTCACAATTACAAGCAAACAAAACTATGAGTATGTTTTCAAAATAGACCAAATAAGCAGAGAGATTATTATTTTAATCCAAATTTTCAAAACTTTTCAATAATGATTTATTAAATACTTACGGAGCCGTGACATTTGGGTTCATGCCATGAGTTTTCACTAGCCACTAATATTATGCCCTGCATTATATGTTTGACCCACCCATGAGATTTCAAGCCAAATCCGTCTAATCCGTGAGTTTTGATACCAAAACCATTTCCTCTGTGATGTTTCACCATGCTTTTATCCGTCCGTGAGATTTGGAAAAAGTTTGAATCCACCTCATTCCACCATTGATTCATCACCACCACCACTTGCCGGAAACTGGAGAAGACGACAGAGTTGATGTAGATCTTAAGCAAATTACGGCGGGTTGCCGGAAAATCGGTAGGAGACAAGGGGTGAAAACGAGTGTATATGAACAAAGACGATTTACACAAGTGAAATGGGTGAATATGAACAAAGACGATGATGGTGGCTAGTCGGAAATGGAGGCAAGCACGATGACAACAGTGGGCGGATATGGTGATGTTGGATGGTGAAGGCGACGGTGGTCGTATATGGTGAATAAGACGATGGGCGGAGATGGTGAATGCGATGGTGGTCGGAGACAGTGTAGCTGACGGTGGCCGGAGATGGTGATGTTGGATGTTGAAGGACGAATATGGTGACAAAGATTAAGTAGTATTATTTTAAAAAAATGAGGTGGTGGTGAATCAATTGTGGAATGAGATGGATTAAAACTTTTTTCAAATTTCACGGAGGAGATAAAAGCATGGTAAAACATCACAGAGAAGATGATTTTTATGGAATAGGTTTTGGCATCAAAACTCACGGGTCAAATGGATTTGGCTTGAAATCTCACGGGTAGGGTCAGACATATAACACGTGACATAATATCAGTGGTTAGTGAAAATTCACTGCACGAACCCAAATATCACGTCTCCGTGAGTTTTCAATGGACAATTATTAGAAAGTTGTAGAAATTTGAATTAAAATAAGAATCTCTCGTCTCATTTACTCTATTTTAGGAATTTGCCCACAAAATTATGTTGTTTCTTTCAATAACAAATTACTATGCTAGTGCTTCGAATATGAGTGATGTTGACATAACTTGTATAGTTGTATGATTTATTAATTATATTGATTAATGCTTCTAGTGATTTGACAAATGTCTTATAGAGTTTATTCAATATCGCCTGTAAAAGTAATTATTTTAATTTATTAGATATGAAATAAGCAAAATTTAATCGATGAAGATTAGGTATGTCGCTTTTAACCAGAACCTGAAACCGGGTCTAAAAAATTGTTAACGCAGATCCAAAAGTCATCGTCGTACTCATAAAACCTGAACCCACCATCATTCTCTTATCCAATGGCCGGATTTCAAAACTTATTTAAACTACTTTATTGTTTTACAATTATTATTCACTAACTATTTTATTGCAATGTAAACATCTACTCATAAAAGGATATATTTTAACTATTTTATATTATTTTTTAAAATCTATATATATCAAGCACTTGAAATATAGATTTTAGATAACTTAAATATAAAAACTGAACTTGAATTATCATCACTTGAGAGGATTACCTCTTTTAACACCGTGCTAAATATCTAGACATGTTACTAGTTTTTATCATCAGTGCTATACTTCTATTAAAATATTAAAATAAAATAATCTATTGTTACTCACGACTAATCTAAAATCTAAAGTCATCCGTTAACACCGTAGTCCATTACCTTCTCTCTCCAAACGTCACCCCTAGACAACCCTCACTCCCACCTCCTTTTCATTGCACAACCATTTCACTAGACAACCCACCCCACCATCACCCCAAATTGAATAAATCGACACTGCCAACGTCTTCAAATTCAAAACCCTGTTATGTTATTAAGAAGAAAACACTTGCGTCATTAATTTTAAACCGGTAAGTGCCTGTATTTTAAATGTGTCACTGTCTATTATAAGCATGATAAAAGAAATTTATGTATGATATTTTATGTATGATATTGTTATTAAACAAAGTTAAAATGTGGATAATTTTTAATGTGCATTTTAGTAGTTAAATCATTGGTAGGTTCTCCATCAAGTGAAGTGAGCTTGTTTGTGGCCGGCAATAATCAAATTCGGATACGCTTTTCTTTATTTCATGTCTTATGCTTTTTATAATAATAATTATAAAAATGGTGACTAAGGTTGCGTTTGGCTTCTTCCCCTTATGGTTCGATGCTTTAAATCACTTCCTTCAAACCAAAAAAAAAAAATAATAATTAAATCAACATAAATTTTTATAATAGTAATATTAAAACAACATAAATATAAATAATAATAACTAGGATTTAGGACCCCGCACTTCGCGATTGGGCCACTGAACAAAAGACATGCAGAAAAATGTTAAACCACGAACACGTTGTGAGTTGAAGCGAAATCAGCATGTATCGGGTTATGACATCAAATAAGCAAAAAAATTAACCCGTCAATGGCAAAATACAACAAATTATCATATGTAGAACCATGGCAAGGTGGTGGAGGTGGGTGACGTTTGTGGTGGCGATGGGCGGTGGAGTGGTGGTGGTTGTAGGAGATGAGCGAATATGCAAGTGGGTTTTATGTAAGTGGGTTTTTTAAATTAATTTAAGTGGGTTATGAGATTAAGGTAAGTGAGTTTTGATATAAAAGTGTGAAACAAAAATACCCTCCTTCCTAGCCTTCTTAGAAAAATCAAACTTCTTATTTGAACCTAACTCGTTCGGTAACATATGAATGATTACATTAAAAGGCTGCATTTGAATCGCCCAGCACCGAAGTGTGTTTGGTTCATTAAAATGAAACCTCTGAACTATTTATGAAGCCTCTTACCCGATCATATTTATAAGCTTGCTAAATATAGGTGGTGAGTTCCAGACAACTCCTAAGTCAGAGACGCTATATCAAAACATATAATATGAACGGGAGCACAACTCTAGTTTTCGGATTACTAAT
Organism: Bidens hawaiensis; assembly: GCF_021521415.1. Classification (NCBI taxonomy): domain Eukaryota; kingdom Viridiplantae; phylum Streptophyta; class Magnoliopsida; order Asterales; family Asteraceae; genus Bidens; species Bidens hawaiensis. The sequence continues at coordinate 83,857 of NW_027497965.1, read as the reverse complement.
CGAATTAGACCAAACCTTGTTCTAAGTGGAAAACTTTACCTAACAAAATCAAGTTTGATATAGTGTTAACAAAGCTCATCTTGCGGCTTGTTACATGTCATGGAGACACGTCTTGATTTGCACATCGTTGAATATGATTAATATGGATGACTTGAGTTGAGCGATTAAGAGGGGTTACTATATGAAATGTGGCATTAGTTTTCGGTTGAAGCAGCGTGCAATGTCGAGGAATGGAAGAACGTAAAGATTGTTGTTGTTTGACTAAAGAGAATGTGGCATATCGTATCGATGAGACCGGCGGCGTTCACTCCTCTAGATATGTCTTGAGCCTGTGTTTACTCCTTTAAATTGATTTAGGCTCGATTTTGTTTTCAAACTCGATTTTGAATTAAACATCCTTGTAATCGGTAAGGATAATGGCAAATAATTATGTTATTATAATTTTTTATTTTAATTTTATAAACATTTTAAGTGCTACTTATATCTAACTAGGTTAGTCTGAATAATATTGAACTAAAGTTGTAACTGAATTAAGCTAAATTACAAAACATAAATAAATATTATATGTTAACCGCTATATATTTGTTATTCGGTTTGAACTGAATTCAAATAGATTATGTGAAAAATGAATACCAAATGGAAAATTGAATTACCAATACAGGTTCAGTTCATAACAGAACCAAAAAGCAATTTATAATTCGGCAAACCTTTGACTGGTTCCGGTACAATTCGATTTTCGATCTAATTTTTCAATCCAAATAACAAACACATCAAATCCCCAACAATGACAACAGTCGAATCTTACTCAGAAGAAACAATGTGATTAGTTTAGCGTTAATGGTAAGATAAACATAAATATTTGTATAATCACAAGTTCACAACAACAATTTAAGACACTTAAAAAAAGGACTTACATGTAAAATGATAAGAAAATACTTTGATTATTTTATCATAAGTAATCCCTTTTAATTAGCCACATATTAATTTTAGTACATATGTCAACAATAGCTAAAAATATGTGAACAAAATCATATATGTTCTGGAATAATATGTAAAATGTGTAACCATAAAACAATCGTGAGGAGCTCATGGATTTTGCAAGTAGCCGCCAACTTCCAACCTGTCTTGAGGTCCATTTTTGCCACGTCACTATCCAATCCATCACCGCCACGTCATCATTCCCATCTCTTTGTCTATTGTACGGCTAAGATCTACCAGCTGGTCAACAATCCAACGGTTAATGTTCTCTTCTAGACACTTCCTACCCAAGTTAATGGTAAATATAAATAAATAAAATAAAGAAAACGAAAATTTCATATCATAATACGTAATCAAACTTGAACAACAATCAAAATATCATCTTGTACATCAAACTTAGAATAATAGATATAAATTATCCGATTTTTACAATCATTTATTTAAAACTCGCTATATATTAAATGAGGTTGTCTTTCTAAAAGCGCTCTCTCTTTAAAATAAATGTATAACTTCCTATATTTCACCTTCACAGACCATAGCCTGGAGTAAAATTTCACATATCAACATAATAATTAATACAACTTTAATTGCCATTTCACAAAATCTCATCTTATATGATGCATTAAAACACACATTAAATTTTACGCGTAACTTCAATTAAATCGAAAAAAAAGACAACACAAGTTATAGAAAATCATTTATTGTAAACTATTAAGTTATATTTTGAACGACGACCGCCCTGTGTTAGGTTACCGCACTCTTCAAATTTAGAGAGCTCGTTGTCTCATTCTGTCCATACTATGTTATCTTAATCGAACCCACGACTTTCAGAGTTTTGCTTGGCCGTTACCCCGAAAAACCATACTGCTGGCTGCCGTTTGACAGTCATTGTACAACCACAAAAGCAAAACCACCTGACGTAACGTACGGTAGGACGAAAACCTGTGCATTATTTTATATAATAAAATATAATAATAACATTAATAGAAAAATATTTAATGGGCTCCTGAAGTGCATTATTTTATATAATAAATAACAATAGTATTAAACTATTAATTATTAATAATAATATTAATTTACACTCTGCACCCTTCACCTCTGTATATAGATAATGCCCAAAGGATGGAGATGCTTTTAGAGAGAGAAAGCTAAAGATTATTTAGAGAGAGAAAAAGAAGCAAATTACAGAGAGAAAGAAAGAAAAGGGTTTTGTCTTTCTCATCTCTCTCACTCTGAATCTTATCTCTTTAATAATAATAATAAACCAATCACCATGCTCTCTTCATTCTCTGATTCTTGATTGATTCTATTGATTCGGATCTATTCGTTTGGTGAGTAGTTGTCTTTTCAATTTAGGGTTTTAGTTTTGAGCTTCATTTGGGTTTTTGTTGTGTGTTTAATTTGGGGTTTTGTGGATGGTTTGTGGGTGCACACCAGGTGTTTGTGAAAAGTCCTGAGTGTGTTTTTTGCATTTTTTTGTTGGTAATATTTGTTTTGAGCTTCATTGGTGGGTGTTTATGGTGGGATTGAAGCTTAATTGGGGGTTTTTGGGATTAATTTTAATGGTTTGTGGGTGCACACCAGGTGTTTGTGACAAGTCCTAAGAGTGATTATTGCATTTTTTTTGGTTGGTAATGTTTGCTTTGAGCTGCAATCATAGCTTGGTATGGTTTATTGTTATCGGATTTGTTTGAATTGAAGTTTAATTTGTTGGTGCACACTAGGTGTTTGTGAAAAGTCCTGAGTGATTTTTGCATTTTTTTTTGTTAGTAATATTTGTTTTGAGCTTCGTCGGTGGGTGTTTAACTGTTTATGGTGTGTGTTGGTGTTGTATCTGGTGGGATTGAGGTTTAATTTGTGGGTTTTGGGGAATGTTTTGTGGGTGCACACCAGGTGTTTGTGAAAAGTCTTGAGAAACCCGGGTTGTAATTTACGCTAGGAATGTTTGTTTTGAGCTTAATTGGTGGATCTTTATTTCGTGTTGTGATTATATGTTGTCGGATCGAAGTTTAATTTTGGGTTTTGGGAAATATTTTGTGGGTGCACACGAGGTGTTTGTGAAAAGTGCTGAGAATAATTTTTACAGTTTTTGTTAGTGATCTTTATGTTGAGCTTCACTGGTAGCTCGGTATGGTGCATTGTTATCATCTATGGCCGAATGGAAGTTTAATTTGTGATTATATGTGTAATAAAATGTAATGCTTTGTTAGCACACTAGATCTCTGAAAGTTTGACCTGTATGAATCGATGCTATAGTTTGGAGATTATATTTTTATGCTTGTTGAGTATAATTAGTAGGCGTTTGGATGTATAAGTTATGAGTGTCTCACACGTATTATATAAAGTTTGTTGATTTTTTAATAAACATGCTTTCAAGGAGAAATTTAATCACCCGCGTTGGTTTTTTGGTACAGATTAGGAAGAACAGACTGGTCACCATTATTTTGCAGCTTGTTTCCGGGTTTGAATCCTTTTCGGGAGTGAATATGAACACCCATAGTTCCCTTCATCTGGTTCATGTCTGCTGACCTGGACAGCCCGGTTCAAACTCAAATGGCTGTGTCACTTTTCAGAAGTCCTTTAGGAAGAGAATACCATGGAAACACTAGGATCGAAGGGGTCAAAACCACTGGCAGAAGACGTGTTTTTGTTCAAACTGAAACAGGTTGCGTGTTAGGAATGGAGCTTGATCGAAGCGATAGTGCGCATATGGTTAAGCGTAGATTACAGATTGCTTTAAACGTCCCGATTGAAGAAAGTTCCTTGACTTTTGGAGATATGGTTTTGAACAACGATCTTAGTGCCATACGTAACGATTCACCGCTGCTTTTAACTCGCAATATTTTGCATCGAAGCTCTTCGACTCCTTGTTTATCACCGACAGGTAGAGATATACAACAGAAAGATCAAAGTGGGCCCGTTGAGATCTTGGGCCATTCGGATAGTTTTATGAAAACGAAGCATCTCGTTGATGAGGTCGTGAACGCGATCAAGGCTGGAGTTGACCCGATCCCGGCGAATGGAGGGCTCGGGGGCGCTTATTATTTCAGAAACAGTAAAGGTGTGAGTGTCGCGATAGTTAAACCCACTGATGAAGAACCGTTTGCACCGAATAACCCGAAAGGGTTTGTGGGTAAAGCTCTCGGTCAACCCGGGTTGAAACGTTCGGTTCGTGTCGGTGAGACTGGTTTTCGTGAGGTGGCTGCTTATCTTCTCGACTATGACCACTTTGCTAACGTCCCTGCTACCTCGTTGGTCAAAATCACACATTCGATTTTCAATGTTAATGACGGTGTAAGTGAACACAACAATATTCATAGAAAGAAGAAACTGTTTAGCAAAATCGCGTCTTTTCAACAGTTTATTCCTCATGATTTTGATGCGAGTGATCATGGGACCTCGAGTTTCCCGGTGTCGGCTGTTCACCGCATAGGTATATTAGATATTAGAATTTTCAACACCGACCGACACGCGGGAAATTTGTTAGTTAGAAAGGTTAGCACTGATGATGGTAAAAGATTTAGTGAAGTTGAGCTTACACCGATCGATCACGGACTTTGTTTACCCGAAAATTTAGAGGATCCGTATTTCGAGTGGATCCACTGGCCTCAAGCTTCAATTCCATTTTCAGAAGACGAGCTTGAGTACATTGAAAAACTCGACCCGTATCATGATGCAGAGATGTTAAAAAACGAACTCCCGATGATACGTGAGGCGTGTTTAAGGGTTTTGATTCTCTGCACGGTTTTCTTAAAAGAAGCTGCTGCTTATGGTTTGTGTTTGAGTGAGATCGGTGAGATGATGAGTCGGGAATTTAGGCGCGGTGAAGAGGAACCGAGCGAGCTCGAGGTTTTATGTATGGAAGCTAGAAGAATCGTAGCCGAGAAGGAGGCAGAAGCAGAAATTACAGTTTTACCCCTGGAGGTTGAAGCTGAAGACGATGGGTTTCAGTTTGACATTGACTATGATGATGCCGCGTTCGACTTCACTCCCAAATTGTCATATGAAAACATGGGTTTTGGGTTCGGCCCGCTTTCCAAACTCGATGAGGAAGATGAAGAAAGTGAAGAGGAAACCGAAACTTGTGTGTCAAAGCTGCCATTGAAGACGCTGAGTTTAAGCGATACTACTGGTGTTGGTCACAAGTTGAAGAGTCAGAAAATGAAGGCGGAAAGTGGCGGTTACATGGGTGTGAATTCATCGTCTGGACACCGTAGTGCAAACGAGCCGCTTGCAGCGGGTGCTAGCTTTGTCAAATTAGGTGACATGAATGAAGATCAATGGGATATGTTCATGAATGTTTTTGAAGATCTGATTTACCCTGTGTTTGCGAAACGAAGGTCGATTTCGATGGGTCAGAGGCAGAGACAGAGGCTTGGGACTTCTTGCCAGTTTTGAGATAGGATTAGTGGACTACTGCTACTATTACTATGTTACTGGTTTTATGGGTTTGACTTTGAATAAGTTGACCTGCAGACTTGTGGGCTGGGTTTTTTAGAGTTGTTTAGTGTTTTTAGTGTTTAGGGTTACTTTAGGTGTTTTAGTTTTTAATGGTAAATATTCTTCCTTGGGACATTTGGTTGCTTATTTTGGTTATTTGTTGTTTCTTTGGCATGCTTATAAATAAATATTTAGTGACAAAATTTGATTGTAGATATTTAATTTAAGTATTGTCGCCTAATGAGCGAGTCGGGTCTTGTTGTCGGGTCGATCTGATTTACCATTCCATGCCTAGATTAGAGCTAACAAGAAACCGTGAGGAGAAGGTGACGAAGTTAACGGTTGAGTTAACAGTGAGGAGAAGGTGACAAAGCTAACGGTCGAGTGAACGAGAAGGTGACGAAGTTAACCGTTAACATCCTCAAACGATCAAATAAATATTACATTTAAGATTATTATGTTACATGTGTAGTCAGTTTAAGGAGACATCGATTCTGATTTTGAAACTCGTTCTGTTTTGATCTACCAGTTTGAAATCGGTCAAGGATACCCCTAGAGGTGAACAAAAGAACAGGTTGCGGACCCGACCCTACCCTTCCCATGGGTACGGACCGGGCTTTGGGTTTCTCCCCGGAACTGTACCCGAAACCGGAACCGACCCGGGCACGGTGGAACCGGTTCCACCAATACCGGTCAAATACCCGACTATACCTAGAACCGGTTCCTACCTGGACCCGGCTTTGACTTTTGTTGACCATACCGGGAGGATCCGGTTCCGGTTCCTGAAAATACCCAGTTTGTGCACCTCTAGATACCCCGGTTGAAACTGATTAATACTGAGTCGATCCAGTTTCATACTGATAAAAGATTTTCACACTTATAAACTCGTTTCTCAGCCGTTCTAGTTTGGGGCGAACTGGTTTTGACTTTGCTTAGTTCAAGCAAAACTGGTTTAAAAACCGACCCGCTTTAACCTAAAATCCGGTTTTGTACACCTCTAAATGTGTTACACCTCTAAATGCACATCATTAATCACATTATCAACTAACACACGAACTTTCAATAAACATTTTCATAACATTAAAATGCTTATTATTTACAAAAATCTCCTCACTTATAATTAGAAATTTCTGATAAAAAACCAAGCCCATGCTGATATACATTATTAATTATTAATACACACACACCAAAATAAATCAAACTTAAATGCATCCCATTCACCCCTTGTGAAATAAAATCAATAAAGTTAAAATAAACAACTGTATAACTTGTATCCTATAAATAGTTGATCAAAGTTAGACATGTTTCCATGGTCTTTCAGCAAGGTTCACACATTCACTAAACCTAAAACAGTCAACGAGATGGTCAATGCTCATTCCCGCGGCTTGCATGAACGAATAAACGATCACCGGACCTACCAATCGGAACCCGTGTTTTAATAAATCTTTGCTAATGGCTTCTGCTTTTGGTGTTCTTAGAGGCACATTTATTGAATGTCTGCATCTGTTAATAGTGGGCTTATAGTTTACAGATCCCCACATGTATCCACTAAATGATCCATGGGCTTTAACAATCTACATTAATAAATGTTAAACATTAATCTTTTTTAAAAAATGTTTTAAACTAATCTCAACGAACATGAGCGGTAGGGGTGTCAATCGTCCTGGGCTGAAATGCACTACCCGAACCCGACCCATGCATATTATTATTCTTGTCAAAGGTTTCGACCCTAAAAGGGTTTGCACACACATAAATTCAGGTTGACCCAAACACAACCCGTTTAACCTTTTTATTAGAAATAAAATTAGAAACAAATTCGATGTAATTCAGAGTCAGTAGTGTAAATGACTAATATAAATACATTTTTTAAAAAGTTATTAAAAATCTTGAAAGTGAATTGGAAATTGGAAGGGTATAACTTAGAAAAATGGAAAACGGAAAAAATAGGAAATAAAAATATAATTATAAAAGTTCTTTTTTAAATACTTAAATGGGTTAACAAGTCAACCTGAAGCCCATTTTTAAAAACGGGTCAACCCGAACCTAACGCATTTTTCAACGGGTAGTGTTGGTCGAGCCAAAACCTATTTTTTTTGTTTTTTTTCGTGTCGGGTTGAGTGGTAATTAAACTTACTTTACGGATGCATCTGGCGTTTTCGACAATGGACCTCACTCGACTCTCGGCCAACATTATGTCCTTGTTAGAGGCTATTTCCATTATCTCGTCCTCTCCCATCTTAGCAACAATGTTCGGTTCAAATCCGGAAAAAGCTTCCCTACATATAATGAACAAAAGATGTTTCAAAACCTTAAATGGTTCTATAGACAAAGTAAACATGTTATTTTTTGTTACCTGAAAAGATTCTTTCGTTTCAAGATTTCGGTCCAATTGTAATCCATCAACATTCCACACAACGATAGCAGCTCGAACAGTTGGCTGTTAATTAGAAAGTTATTACAAGTTAGCTTCTGTTTAACGATTAACCATTGTTTACGTAAACTTAAAGAAACAAGGGATGGGGATTTACTTGTCATCATACACGGGAACTCCCCAGCATTCGTCGTGAAACTGTACATAAAGTTTATCTGAACAAAACGAAACAAATAAAAATTCTAAATTATATTATTGATTGCAAGTACATAACCAGATCGCGCTTTTAAGTATTATATTACAATATTTTTTTACGGTTAATGTTATTTCGGGTGCATTAGGCCGCCTTAATATCATTAATATAGTGTTATACTAAATGTTTAAAGTATTAATAGAACACTAGAGTAGTTATGGAAATAACATATCTTTTTGTTGTCTATGATTAATCAAGAGTCATGACATGGAGATAGAAGTTTGGTATATTAGGTTTTATGTTTCTATCATACCAAACACCAAACTATTATAAAATCCAGAGACAGGAAATCAATGTGTATATATGTATACATAGTATTCATTTTGGATTACTCTTTTTGAATTGGAATAAAATATATAGTTGATTCAATATTTTGTAGACAGCAAGGAATAGATTCTAGTCCAACTTATTAATTAACTTGTTTTTTTTAATGTTTAATCAGGAAATAGATGCTCTTATATATCAGATTAACTATGTTGTGTCTTTTTTATATTTAGATTTAATAATGCAGAGACAAAATTCTCATAAAAACAATAATGCAGATAAGCACAACTAATCCTATGATTATATGAGTACTATTAGGTAAATTATGTAATTTTTTTTATCAATGTTGCTTGAATTCATATTTTGGTTGGGTGAGGATCAAGAGAAAACTCATCTTTAGAGAAAAAACTAAAAATTCTTAAAAAATTATTTATAATTAAAAATAAAAAAATATTTTCAAATTTTCGTTTCTTCCATTCTTCTTATATTTTGTTACTCTTCACCGAAAAAAAAAACGTTGTAATGCACATACGTATTACTGTGTGATACTGTTGTATGATACATGTGTAGTACTATTTATTTTTATGTTCAATAGTGTTAAATTGCATATATTCAATATTTGTGTAGTGTATATATGTAATAGTGTTGTAATATATGCAAAACATATATAAAAAAATAAAGTCGATGTAGTGCACATGTGCATTAGTGTTGTATTACACATACGCACTAATGCTTATTCGATGTGCGCATTAGTCTTATATTGCATATATACAATAGTGTGTATCAAATACGTGTAATAGTGTTGTATTCTATACAATACAATACTCTTGCACACACACACACAGATATATATGCAATACACACTATTGCATGCATGCACTACATTGACGGGTGTTTTTTTTTTGAAACAATACCAACATATAAGAATAATGAAAAAAAAAGAAACTATATAAAAGTTTAAAAAAAAAAAGTTAAAAATAATTCTTTACGAGTTTTTAAGTTTTCAAGTTTTCATTTGATTCCATCATATTTCGGTACGTCTATATGGCTATATATAAACACAAACATGTTTTACACGTTTATAAGTTTTAAAAGTGACAAAAGTTAAAATCATTATTGTAAAAGTGTGTAAATCTCATATTTGTTGTAGACTTGTATAAGTAATGACTCAACTCCAATAAAATTATAAACTTACCACTATTCTTAGTAATCCAGTTGCATCTTCTCAAGCCATCCTCACCGTTGGTGGGATCCACACTCGGCTGTGGAACTATACCATGAGCACTAGTTTTAGCAGCAGGTAGCTCTCTTCGAGCAGGTGTAGGCGATGGTGTTGGTGTCGGTGTCGGTGTTGGTGCGATCAGTTGAAGTGCAGACGAGGTCGTCTGCTCAAGTGTAGACGAAGAATCTGTAAACGAGCCGCTCGAGTTATGTGAAAGAGTTAAAGAAAGTGAAGATAATGAGAGAAGTGAGCTTGTTTTATGAATCCCAACAGGATAAACTTTTTTCAAGTGTTTTGATAAAAGATTTTGAGTTGATGAAATCTTTTCTTTCTCTCTTATTGAATTTGGACTGCTATTGTTCTTCTTCTCCACAATGTTTCTCCTCATGTTTTCTTTAGACATTGTTGTTGTTTGAAAGAGAAAATAAATAAATAAGTATGGTGTTATAGAACTAGTGATTTTATTAAGTTTTGGTTTGGGTTTGAATATTTATAAAGATGAGAGGATGGTTGGTGAAATGGTGAGATTTGTTTATGTACCACTAGCACCTTATTTTTGTCTGGAATTCAAACATAATTATCACCTTCTTTTGAAAATGACAGTTGAATACTTGAATATGATTATAGGATGGTCTATGTCAATATTTAATTCTCAAGAAATTGTTTACTGTGTGTAATCTTAGGGGGTGTTTGTTTTTTCTTCAAACATCTTCAAGGGAGCTAATGTCTGCAGGCGCGCAGACATTACCCTTGAAGACTGTTTGTTTTTTTTCTTAAAACAGATCTGAAGTTATCTTCTTTCATCTTAAAAGAAAAGCAAGGAAATCTTGCTTAAAACATCTTCACAAAAAAACCCTACTCTTCTCCCTTTGCAGCCACCCTCTCATCCACTGCTCCTACCACCGTCCGCCAACACCACCACCCACCGTACGCCGCCGCCACCACCCCCGTACCCCGCCGCCACCGTCCACCACCATCCACCGCCACCACCACCGTCCACCACCCACCATCCATCACCACCACCGTCCACCACCCACCATCCATCACCACCACCGTCCGCCACCACCACCACCATCCATCACCGCCACCACCACCATCCATCACCCACCACCACCACCATCCATCACCGCCACCACCACCACCATCCATCACCGCCACCACCACCGTCCACCACCCACCATCCATCACCACCACCGTCCACCACCCACCATCCATCACCACCACCGTCCGCCACCACCACCACCATCCATCACCACCACCATCCACCACCCACCATCCATCACCACCACCATCCATCACCACCACCACCATCCATCACCGCCACCACCACCATCCATCACCCACCACCACCACCATCCATCACCACCACCGTCCACCACTAACCAAAACCATCCATCACCACCACCCATTGTCCACCACCACCATCCACCGCCACTACCCACCGTCCGCCGCCACTACCACCATCCACCACCACCACCTTCCACCACCCACCAAAACCAAATCGGCATGGCAAGCAAAGACTAAAAACTAGATGTAACTTGAATAAATGACTTCTATCTTGTGAGATAAGTTTGACAGTTATGCAGACAGTATCAGCTTATAAAAACAAACAGTCTTATATTTTCAGCTTGCAGATCTTCAGACCACATCTTCAGTTGCAGACATGAAAACAGATGAAATCAGCTTGCAGACAGTTTATGTCTGCAAAAACAAACAGCACCTTAATCATAAATTGTAAAGAAAGTTTTCTTTGATTGACTATAATTTGTTAAAAGTATGAGTAAAATTTGGAAGAGCATCAAAAATGAAATATAAAAAAAATGTTGTATGTAACTACAACAAAACTGACTTTTTTTCGACAAAACCGCCACAAATGCTTTTTATATCGAAAGTTCAATCTGAAATCGTTTCGTTGGAATTTGAGACGAAATTAAATTTGTGACACTCATAGCAAATACCAACCTTTTAGTAGCATTATTATAGTTATTGAGTTCTAGATATGTTATGGTCCCTTGTTAGTGTACTAGGTAAATACATAGTTTATTACACAAAGTTATGTTTATAATTTACAAAAACATGAAGACCTATTTTATTTAGATCAATCAATGACAAAACAAACTTAAGTAATAGAACAAATGCACACTTCAATATTGTACATGTATTATATTATTATAAGATTACATAAAATCATAATTGGATAGACATTCCTATTGTACATGCATTGTATTATTAAGTTATAAGTATTTATAATTAATCATCAGCTTTGATATAAAACAAATGTTACAAAACTTAAGAAAAGAAAACACAGTATATATGCATGTTTGTGTTTCTATTAAGTGAAGTGGTTGGCATGTGTGTCTCAGAGAGGTACAGGAAAAACTTAAGTCCCACTCTGAAGAAACACTAATTGACCCCGGGCAGATTACGGATAATCTGGGGGTTAAATAGATGTTTCCCATGAGGATGAGGTACAGCAAAGAAAGTTGTTCTTCAGGTGACCTGCAAAACAGACACCGTAAGCTCGTCACTGAGAATGGGGGGTTCCTCCTTGTGACCACCCTCCGGTGTGAGAATCAGACTAGATTGCTCTGAATATAAGTGTATATTAAGAGATTGCTAGAGAAGATAAGATAATGAGATATCAGATAATGTCTTTACCATTCCAAGGTGTTGGAGTATTTATAGCCGAAGGTAGGTTTCCAAGAAGGTACAGCCGGCTGAATAGTATTCCTGTTCTACCAACAGTGGGCTACGCACAAGCCATGCTGGTTGGTGGATAGGCTGCGGCCGATAGTGACAAGGCCGGCTGTATACTGTTCCTTTACTGCCGGCTATGCACTGTTCCACCAACTGTAGGCTACGCACGTCCCACAGTGAGGGTTGGTGAGTAGGCAGCGGCTAATAGTGACAAACAGTACTAGAGGGTGCTCCTCCTCGTACTGTTGTCGGTGAGCTGTCACCGTGTGATTGGTTCATGGGCTGTTTTGGTCAGATCGTCTATTTTGCCCATACCTTGGCAGGTATAGTACAAAAGATCTTCCAGAAGCATACGGACTGGCTCATTTGGGCGGGAGTATTCCTGCCTTGCTCATTCCTTCGGTGACATTACTGAAGTATCAAGAGTTAGTGCCTTGTGCGTGTAGCCTTGCTATTAGTGCGGGTAGCCTTCCCTGATGGCTTGTATCCGCAGCTGCGGGAACAAGCGGGGTACTTCACCATTGGGAGGCTTTCCCTGCGGGAACAGCTGGCGTACTGCGCGTAAGGTCTTCATCTCTGGGCATGGTGGGTCCTGCGGAAGCAGTTGGTCCTTGCGCAGACGTTCCTCTTCAAGGTGAGTCTTGCGGGTCAAACTGGGCTCTGCTGGGACCTACCTCTTCAAGTCCCCCCAGTCCAATGTTCTTCTCATGAATTATTAATAAGTGAGGTGAACTTTTGGACTTTAGCAAGGGGTTTGAAAAGGGTTTTTAGTTTTAAGGTTTTCCGTGGGGATTCTTCCCGTGGTTTTCCTAATGCTACGCAGAAATTCCCGACTTTTTTGCTTGATCTTTGGGTGTGATGCGGGTAGGTCTGTAACCTCCTCGCAAGTCAGGAGCGTTGAGTTCCACTTGTGTAGATTCTCCATGAGGTTTTGGTAGTTTTGACCATAGTGATCAATTATGTTTAAACAACCAATTCCATCTTGGAGGTTCAAACAGTCTAGTTCTCGACGTTCCCGCTATGCGGGGATGTTATTCCCGTTTCCGCAAGCACTGCCCAGAAGATCCTTCTTGGTTTCAATTCTCTGCGGAGTGCTAGGTATGTGAAGGGTTTTGCCTTGACACTGTACCCGTACTCGTCTTATAGTTACTTTACTTCCAAGGTATTCCTGGCTTCAATTCCCTGCGGGTGCTAAGTATGTGAAGGGTTTTGCCTTGACACTGTACTCGCACCCGTCTTATGGTTACTTGGTTGCCGAGGTATTCTTGGCTTCAATTCCTTGCAGGTGCCAAGTATGTGAAGGGTTTTGCCTTAACACTGTACTCGCACCTGTCTTATAGTTTCTTGGTTGCCAAGGTAAGGGGTATTTTCCCGCTTACTTTTGAATCTTTTTTAAATTCGAAAAGTTGGTGAAAGGGTAAGAACAGTCCAAACTATTGAAACGTCGTCCGACGGTTTCTTCTGACAGTGTCAGGACGTGCAGGAAGTTATGGCGACGTGACAGTATATGGTCATTCCAGGCGCTTTTTCAGGCGCGTGGGCGCGATTTTTCGGGCGCGTGGCCGCGAAATTAATGGCACGCGTCCTTTCAACAGCTGTTGCCAGCTTGCTCTTTGCCACGTGTCATAGTTTCATTGCACCTGCGATTTCTCTCTCTTCCGCATTAAATTCATCGCATTAATTGCGATGAGTATATAAAGGGGGAGAGGGTCCTTTGTAATCCACACTTTCACTTCTCTCTTCATCTTCTAAACGATTTCCGGCGAATACTCACTATTCCGTCGAGCATTCTTCTGAAATCGTTTCTGTACATCCGAAACATGTCTTCTTTTGCCGAGGAGTCTAACGTGTTCGTCGAGAATCCGTCGTCCACTTCCGATAAGGATGACAAGAGTACTGCTGGCGAGTGCCAGTGTGCTCTTCCGGCCGACCTCTATCGGTACGTCGTCCGGAAGTTCATGCTCGAGCCGTTCGAGCCTGAGTTTCCGGAGCCACACCAGACGGTGTACGATGCCCCCAAGGGCAAGATAGGGGTGTACGCTGCATTCTTCGTTTATGGGAATCTCAGGTTCCCATTGACGAAGTTTGTATACCGTGTCTTGGAGAGGCACGGCGTGCATCTGACGGAGGTACACCCGATGGCGATCGCCAAGATCCGCCACTTTGAGTGGGTGTGCCTCATTCTGGGCGTGGAGCCCCACGTAGATCGGTTGATGACCTTCTACTCCTGGAGGTGCATCCAGGGGTGGTACACCTTGGTCAATCGGATCAAGGGGTTGAAGATCTGCGCTACCGAGCGCAGTCTTCGGTCGTGGAAGCGTGAGTTTTTTTATATCTCCGCTCGCGTCGTCCCCCTTGCGATGACCTTTAAGAATGGGAGAGCACTCCCCGCCCTTCACGCCCTCAACTACCAGGAGGCGGAGTGGTTCGCCAAGATCTCCCGGGTCCAGACTCCGGTATACCGCTTTGCGGAGTCTGGGATGGTGATGCTTGGGATGAGCCGGGTGTGGAAGGAGGCGTCGCAGGTTCCCATCATCCTCGAATACGGTTTGAACTCTGTCCCTTACGGTATGCTCTGTCTTCTTAGTTGATATAGGTTTTTCTTCTAACTGTTTATTTTTTATTTCAGAGGGGAATGACTTGCAGTCGCTCCTGCATCCGCGGGAGGCTGATGGTCCCGCTCGGATGGGTACTCGTGCTCTAGATGAGAATGAGATGCCCATCATTGAACAGACGGCGGATCAGTTCGTGGAGGTCTACCCGCCAGGCCACGAGATCCTGAGCGCCAGGCGGCCAGGTAAGGAGTTATTCAACCCTCGACCTCTCAATGCTGAAACCTCTGCTGGAATTCCTCTAATCTTGTCTTCTGATGAGGAATCCGCAGATGGTCCTCCTTTGGTGCGGAAAAAGAAGGCTGCCGGCGGGAAGGGGAAGGCGAAGGTTGCCTCCACTGCCGATCCGGTGAATCGGTCTGATTCAGAGACCGAAAGCGAGGAGGTGGCGGGGAACCCTGGTGGTGATAAGACCACTGCTCCGGAGGCTGCGACGACTGTCACCTCCGGGCAGCCCAGGATGACGACGGTGAGCGGCGTAAAGAGGCCGGCTCCATCGGGTTCGTCCCCGCCTATTCGCACTTTTAGGCTCAACAAAACCCGTAAGTACAAACTTCCTTTACTTTTAACTTCATAGCTTTCCATCATTATACTTATCTTCTTTGTGCAGGCGTGGATGCTACCGCATTCCAGGGTGGAGCGGGGAGGAGCACCTCCGGACCCATGACGGTAGGTTTGGTCAACCTACCTGAGGCGATGACCCAGGCGTCTGCGCCTGCTTCAGTTGGTTCAGTTGCTCACCCGGATGAGCCAACTGTTCCAACTGTGACGACATCTCCGCCGGCTATCAGTGCCATATTTACTGAATCTTTCACTGAGCCGGCGGTGACTATTTCTGCGGGCTCCTCCGCAGCGGCGACCACGGTTGTGAGTTCACCTTCGTTGGTTTCTACTACCGCGGCGGCCTCCACCATGCCTCCTCCGTCATCGGCAACGACGGCCGATCCTTCAGGTATGCTTGGGGCTTCTCGCCAACCTCTGCCTCCTTCCCATCTGCCTGACCTCTTGGATGGATTTCCCTTGGGTTCAGGTGATGGGTTTGGCGGCTATCGGCCTGTTGTCGACCCTACAGGTGCATAGGGTTCTTTTGGCATTTTTTTTATATCATCTTTTCCTAACTGCTTTTTGTTTTTTGCAGTGTCGGATTCCAATGAAGTGTATGTTCCACGATGGAACATCCGCCGAGGAACAACCCTTCGCACGCCTGTGGAGTGCGTGGAGTGGGCTCGTCACGCAGCTCCCAGTGGTGCGTTGGGGGAAGCAATGGCTAGCTACCAGGAGGGTAGGCTAACCAATGAGCTTCGGATTCTCCTGGCCCGGATGCAGCCGCGCGTCGAGCTGCTTTGTCGTGAAAACGACAAGTTAAAAGCAGCTCGTATCCAAGAAGTAGCTCAGGCGCGGGCTGTCCGGGAGGAGAATAGGAGGCTCTCCGCCGTTGCTGCGGAGAAGGAGAAGGCCTTCAAGGCCCTGAAGTTGAAGTTCAGGCCCGTCTCGAGGCCCGTTCCAAGGCTGCCCAAGCTGTTAACGAACAGCTTCGGCTGGCCAAGGAAACTGCATGGAACACAACTGAGAGGGCCACCAAGGCTGAAGCTGTTGCTGAGCCTCTACGCATTGAGAACGAGGAGCTTAAAGCCAAGCTAGAGAGGCTCCAGCAGGCTCATGATGCCTTGGCTATGGAAGACGCCAAGAAGCTCCAAGAGATCTTGGACCAGAGGGGCGTGCTTGACCACACTGAGCGGAAGCTAAAGGGCGTTGAAGAGGCTGCTGCAAAGGAAGCGTTGCTTGCCAACCTTAATAAAAGTGAAGCCGAACGCGCCCGTAACCAAGCTCAAGCCGCCCTCCAGGAGGCTCTGGTTGCCAAGGAATGGCTTCTTCGAGAAGCGTTGTCTTAGGTATGCGTAATTTCATAATATCTTTACGCTTTTCTTTGTAAATAGAAAAGGTTTTGATACTTGTATTTTTTCTTGTAGGTTGTGCATCGAGTCTTCACGGACACATCATACGACGATGCCATGAGCGCAGCCCTCAACGCTTCTCATGAGGATGGGGAAAAGGCCGGCTTCCTGCTTGGTCTAGGGTTCGTTGAGAAAGGCATCCCGCCTTCCAACTTCCCTTTATTTGATGTGGATACTGAAGCTTTATATGACCAAGCAGTGAACCAGTATGCCGCCTTCCCGCATCCGGTGGTGGAGAAGGTGAACGAAGTTGCTGCTGATGATGGGCTAGCTATCCTTAAAGCTTTCCTTGAACCGCCACGCTCTACTGATGGTGCGGGTCCAAGTGGAAGTGGTCCTGAAGCTTGATCCTGAAGATCCCTTTCCACCATTAGAGTAGATTTTTATTTTTGTATAGCTTCTTTTGTATGCGGGTATGTACCCAGCAATCTGTAATATTTGAATTTCGATGGAATAAAGATTATTTGCTAATTCCTTGCCTTGTTTATTTTACGCATATTTTGATTTAACTTAGCAATTTCTTTAGTACTTAGATAAGTTAACTTTTTAACGTGGCAGATTATAAGTTTAAGTTTCGCTTCCTCTTTCGTGATTGTGCGGGTATGACCGTCACTTTCACTTAGTAGGATGGCTAAACTTTACTTATATCTGTCCTGCGTGGAAGTTTTCCTCATCTTTTCCTTAGAAATTTTCTAAGTATTTTGAATAAGTTAGCCTTTGTACGCGCGGTTGTTAATAGGTTAATGTTCAGTTTCCTCTATCATGATTGTGCGGGTAGGACCGTCACTTTCATTTAGTGGGATGACCAAACTTTACCTATAACTGACCTGCGTGAAGGTTTTCCTTATCTTTTGAAATTTTTTACCGTTTTATGTGTTTATGCGGGTTTTGCCGCCTTCCACACGTAACGACTTACTTCTTCCCATATTTATGCGGTGAATACCGGCATATTAGTGTGGGAAGTTCATAAGTATAAAGGTAAGGCTATCAACACAATGTGAAAGGAGAATCATTTCCATTAGAAGTGGCTCTAGGCCTTTTCTTTACAAGTTTGGAATTGATCTACATGTAACATTTGCGTAATTGAGCTCCATTCCATGTTCTTGGGATGGGAGTGCCATCGAGCCTTTCGAGCCGGTATGCGCCCTTTCTCAGAACTTCTTTGATAATGTATGGCCCTTCCCAGATCGGGGCCAGTTTTCCTGGGCGTTGTTGGTTCGAAGCCTCGTTGTTACGCAGTATGTAGTCTCCTACATTGAAGTTACAGAGTTTTAACCGCGTGTTGTAGTACTTTTGCATTTGCCGCTTGTAGTTCTCTTCACGCGTTGCGGCTAAGTCTCTGCGTTCCTCGGTTAGCATAAGGTCTAACCGTCTTTCCGCATCATTGTCTTCTGGCTGAATCAAGACCCTTGGTGAGGGTAAACAATTTTCGACCAGGACCATGGCTTCAGTGCCATAAGTGAGGCTGAACGGGGTTTATCCCGTACTGGCCTTTTTCGGCGTTCTGTTTGCCCAAAGGACGTGCGGAAGCTCGTCCACCCAGTCGGATCTGTGTTCCAAGAGTCTTTTCTTTATGCCTTCGACGATGCTCTTATTTGCTCTTTCTACCTCACCATTACCCTGCGGGTGCGCCACTGAGGTAAAGGTGTGAGTGATTTGAAGTTCTTCCAGCCACTTTTGTAGCTTCTTGTAAGCAAAGTTGGTGCTGTTATCGCTCACCAAATTCTGTGGAAGTCCAAAACGACAAATAATAAATTCCCAAATAAATTTTTTGATATGTTTCGCGGTTGTTTGGGATAAGGGTTTTGCTTCTATCCACTTGGTGAAGTAGTCGATGGCTACCACTAGATACTGAACGTTCCCTGCTGCTGTGGGAAATGGGCCTGTCACATCGATGGCCCACTTCTGAAATGGCCATGAAGAGGTGACTGGAACAAGTTCATTCTTCGGGCGATGCGTGTTGGGTGTGTAGAGTTGGCAAGACCTACACTTTCTGATGTATGCCAGTGCATCCGTATGCATCCTCGTCCAAAAGTATCCCGCGTTGTTTAGCTTAGCTACAACTGTGCGTGGACCTGCGTGTACTCCATAGATGCCTTCGTGTACTTCCCTTAGGAGGTAGTCAGCATCTTGGTTGTCCACACATCTTAAGAGTGGGCCAAGAAAGTTACGTCTGTAAAGGATGTCATCGATGAGTTGATAATTCAGTGCTTTACAGCGTAGTTTTCTTGCCTGTGTTTTTGACTCTGGTAGTATACCCGTCGCAAGGTAATTTATTATTGGTGTCATCCACGTTTCTGTGCCGGTTTGGATGACACAAATTTCCTTGTGCGGGACTGAAGGTTGTAGGTTCCTTGGACGGATCGCACGAGATATCTCGGTCTACTCAGGTGCGGAATCCCTGCGTAGATCGTTACGAGTATAGAACACGAATCACACGAACACACGAAACACGAACACACGTTATATTATAACTCAAACACGTGATGTAATATCACCGTTACAGACTCTCGTCCTCACGTTACAATGAACTTGAACCACTGACACGAACTTAAACAACTATATCAATCAAGCCGTAACCTAGGACTATTTATACACGACAACTTCGCCTGGCATGTTCAGGCGAAGTTGTCCATAACTTCGCTTGACTAACAAGTTCGCCTGTTAAGCGAACTTGTCAGTAACTTCGCTTAAACATACAAAACATAATAAAACATTACAGACTCGATTACAGACACTAGACTATGTGTAGGTTCCCGGACGGATCTTACACGGGATATCGCTATCTGCGCAGGTGCGGAATCCCTACGTAGGTAGTTACGAGCGTAGAATACGTAAAACACGAACACACGATACAAACGAAACCACGTTATATTATAACTCGAACCACGTCTATTACAGACACTTGACACGTGAAATGATCACACACTATCACTAACTCTCGAACAGACTCTCGAAAAAACCAACCCTGAAACAGTAACCCGTAGGTTACTTAAATACACGACAACTTCGCCTCAGGCGAAGTTGTCAATAACTTCGCTCGTTGAACAAGTTCGCCTAGGCGAACTTGTCAACAACTTCGCTTGGTTAACAAGTTCGCCTAAGCGAACTTGTCAACAACTTCGCTGTTACACAAACAATTACATAAACAATATTACAGACTCGATTACAGACTTTATACATATGAACTACTGACATCTATGCACCAACAGACTCCCCCTTGGCAGTAGCTTCATATCTTGATCTTTCAGCTCTTGTCTTGTAATCCTGTATCTTCATGCATGCACTCCTTCTCTAACACACACCGTGACTACTCGCTGATATTTCCTTGCTTCATCCTTCCAAGCAGGAATATAGAATATCTTCTTTTCGTTCAACGCTTGCAAATCAGCTTTCGATAAGTTAACAAGATGCATCGGGTCATACACCCTCAGCACTTCTTGTTCATCTTCGTCTTCCATCACGGCTTCAGCAGTCTGGCAATCAACGTACCACCATTTTAGATTCTTCAACACATCTTGAGGCATATTCTTCATTGGAACCTCCTTGATGCATCGGATCGGCTTGTACTTCATCACCATCCATGGCTTGCCATCTGCTCTCAATCCCCTCTCTGTATCCTCCACGAGCTTTCCCTTATGTGGCGTTAATAGTTCAAACTTCTTTTCTTTTACGCCTTCTTTCCACACAATCTTCTCAATCATTCTTGCCATATTATTGTCACTTCTGTTTATCAGGCCCAATCTGCCCAAATCTTTCACCTCACATCCCGGTAACGTGTTGAAAGATCTCAACATTCTCTTGAAGTATTGAATGCCATCATAACGTTTTACCACAAATAACTTGATCTGTTCATCATAAATCCAACATATGATTCCCTTCTTCGCCTCAGCATAGCCTTTAATGTTATAGCTTTTCTTGAACATGGCTGGAACAGCAGGCTTCTTGGTCTTGATAAACCAATGAGCACAGCCTTCCTTCCACCTAGGCTGCTCCTCCCACTCAGTAGTCTCATCCATCTCAGCCCTCACATCGGCTTTCTCAACCTCAGGGATCTCGTGCTCGACATTTTCATCAACAATCTCTCCTTCCTCTATCACATTTTCAACCATAATTTCTGCACCAATCTTTTCAATCTCACTGATTGGCAGAACATCTTCATCAAATAATACATCGTCGCTGAACAAGTCATCATCAAGTTCCTTCAGCGCATCGATCACGTCATCCTCCACCATCACTACATTATCACCACCAGCCGCTTCGGTAGACTCCCCCTCAGCTGTGGAAGCCCTAAGAGTTTGAGAGGTTCTTGGCAGCTCACCACCTGCACCTTCCGGTGCATTGGGATCATCGTCTCGGTCTTCTCGACGCTTGGTCCTCAACTCATCTCCTCTACAGCTCATCTCCCCCTGAGATGCCAAGAACACCTTCAAGGCATCTATTATTTTCCCGTGCTCAGCCAGGAGGGATGCCTGCAGTTGATTTGCTTCCACTAGGCTTTGAATAGTCTTTGACTGCTCAGCTACAATCCGCTCTAGTGAAGCTATCCGTTCCGAGTCAGAACTGGGCGTGTCCGCAGGTGGTACCGTACCCGATACTCCTGCAGTAGTGGTGACCGTAGACTCAACAAATCGTGCTACTACCACCGGTGGAGTACGCGTTTGAGGTGGTAGAGACACAATTTCTGGAGCCGACGTCTGGACGACTGTGATCTGTGGAAGGTCAGCCGACGATGTAGCCACTACGGGAACAACCGTAGCGCTTGTACTCGATACCTGCACAGAGGTAGGAACAAGGGACATACCAGACAAGGCAGGTGGAGCAAAACGTGCAAACCTTGAAGTCTCTCCGGCTCCTACACCCATACCTGTGGTTCCCTTCTTGAGCGCTTTCGCACCAGCTGCACAGCCTCTTCTTCATCATCTTCCTCATCTTCGTCATCAACAATTCTCTTCTGCTTACCCACCGTTCTCTCATGTCTCACCATCATCTGTCTGGCCTCTTCCATCACCTCATCAAAATCAGCTTGTGGACCCGAGACTTGACTATTCTCATGTGGATCAAATCGGTCCATATCAAACAACCCTTGCCCGCCAAACATGGCGTCAAGATCAATCTCAGAAGCTGGCACAGCAGCAGATACAGCAGTAGATACAGCAGGCGCAGCTGATACAGCCTGGGGTGCTGCCGCCTGTTGTGATCTTGGATCTCTGAACTCGTCCCCAGCCGCAGGTACATACTCCGGGTTTATAAGATACCCAAAGAGCGGAGTATGCCTGGGACGCAGCTCAGGCTTGCTTCGTGTGCTGGAAGTGCGACACTGAGCAAAGATACGTTTCGTCACACATTCCACGTATCGAATAGGGCGTCTTTGAGGTAGCGACGGAGCCACATGATTTAAAATCATCTGTAGGAATCGTGGATACATTGTAAACCGCTCACGCGCCACAGCCCTCCTCTGACAATCGATCTCGTAAAAGATCATCTGACTAAAAGAATATCTTTTATTGTAAGTCAGGGCAGTCATAGCAGACTGCATCGTCGCACCCATTCCATCAGTGCCCGCCTTCCGTCCTGACATACAGACTATCATGACGTGCATTAGGAAGCGCCACTGATCTAATAAGAATCCTTTCCTTCGCTGTGTATCCCCTAAGAGACCTGAATACCCCATCCTTAGGAACGCGCCATCACGAAAAGGAGCAACAAACTCCGTGGGGTCATCTCTTGTTTCTTCTCCAAATTGCAACGCCACCTGTATGTGTTCAGAGGAAAACTGAACAACTTGACCATTAACGGTGGCTCGCATCACCGGGGGCTCAACCCGGCAATCATACTCTACCGTCTGCCAAAAGTCTTCAATATTCGGCAGTGAAATAGGCAGGGTAGTTGTGATAGCGTGAAAAATTCTTGAGCGCAGGAGAAAGGTGATTATCTCCCTGTAGTCCTCCACGCCTTTTGCATCTGGATCTAGAGTGATGAACTGGTTATGAGCTGGAAAGAATTGCCTCTGATCGTCACCGTCATCACCACCAGCTCCTCCAACAGCAGCCATATCTGCACTAAACGAACTAAGTTAGATAACCGTTAAGCAACTCACAAGTTCACTTTATACCATGAGCGAAGTTGTGATCAAACATGTATAGGCGAAGTTAAAGATGAGGCGAAGTTGGGAACAACTTCGCTTCATCTGTAAGTTCGTCTAATTATTTTAAGTAAACTGGTCTAGGAGAAGTTGATGTTAACTTCGCCGTATCACAACATCGCCTCAGGCGAAGATAAGTTTTAGGTGAAATTAAGCTTCAGGCGAAGTTGCGGATAACTTCGCCTCAAGCGAAATTAAGCCCCAGGCGAAGTTGCGGATAACTTCGCCTAAACCCTAACTTCGCCTACATCTGAATCGGCGACTGTTAGGTTTCCAATCACCGGAAATCCGGTGATTTCGGCTAAATTCGACGATCAAGGACATCAAAACACATGATATTAAGGATGTTTAGATGGGAAGGATGTCCATGCACACGTTAACACAAGTTTTGAAATTTTCGGTTTTGAAGGTCCGACGACCCGAGGTCTCGAACCGGGTAAAAACGACCATGAAAGAACATGTTTTTGAGGTATATCGACAACACGTACCCTCAACTGATAATAGAAACTGGAAACGAAGATCGAAATCGAATAGGAATCAAGTTCGCCGGATAATTCTTAAGTTCGCCGGAAAACTCGGAGCTTAAGTTCGCTGATAATTTTGAAAATAATGAAATTTACTGTTTGAAAAACCTTATATAGGGTCAGTGTAGTTCAGGCGAAGTTACTCTTATTTTCTGGATACTTTTGAAATTTACTGTTTGAAATTTACTCTTATATAAGGTTTTTCAAACAGTATACTTATATAGGGTCAGTGTAGTAAATAATGAAATTTACTGTTCGCCGGATAATTCTTAAGTTCGCTAATAATTTTGAAAATAATGAAATTTACTGTTTGAAAAACCTTATATAGGGTCAGTGTAGTTCAGGCGAAGTTACTCTTATTTGAAAAACAAGACACAATTACTCTTATTTTCTGGATACAAAACCTAAACAAGACACACATATATATAGACAAAACATCTTCTCGGGCTTGGGCTTGGGCCAGTAGGCGAAGTTGTACATAACTTCGCCTATGGCGAAGTTGTGATAACTTCGCCTAAGGCAGAAGTTGTTACAACTTCGCCGTTGGCGAAGTTGTTCTAACTTCGCCTAAGGCGAAGTTGTGTTAACTTTGCCTGTGGCGTTCCGCTGGTCTGAATTGCATAGCGACGGTCACAAAATGCACCAACAGTCTCCCCTTTGACCGTTGCTCTCAATTCTAACAAACACGAAAGATCATCTGTTACAAAAACATGCACCAACAGACTCCCTCTTAACTGATGATCTTCTGTTTGCTCATCAACCAGCCGTGTCTGAAACTGTCCTGTAGCTTCACAAATCTACCAGTCACCCAGCGTCTTCCATATCAGATCTCCCCTTCAGTGTAAGCTTCTCCGACTATAACGATTGAGGTCTTTGAAATGCATGCATCCTCGTGCCAATAGATCATCTCAACCAATCACGTGAGTCCATCTGACTTCACCAACACGTGAAGTTGGGCTTCCTCCACAACTTCACCAACTCGTCGGCATACGATAAGGTTTAATCTTCAACTACTCAACATCAAGTGATCAATTTCATCACAAAACCACCTTGACAGAATCTAACACATGACCATTAATTAATCCGAAGCATCTTCAATCACCAGGGATAACGATCAAGAACATAAACACTTTAGTTCCCGATTAAATCCAACTTGTTCCAGAATTTTCACTCTAATAAATAAGCATCACGTTTCAGGATCCAATTCTCGAACGCCTTGAAAGTAACATAAATAATATGCTCTGACCGCAATCCAGTAATGACAAAAACCTTCAGTTCAATTTGACTTTCTTCAATTGGTCACCTCGAACAACAACAATTTCATTGCCCACAAACACCCAAATATGTGTCAATATCCAGTTTCAATCAATATCCCATTCACAAACTCAACTCCATATCCAGAGTTGACACGTATTTGTTCACACGTAAGACCCAGAGATAACAAGTTTCACTCGTTGACGGAACAACATCTCCGGTCTCACAATAATCGTGTACACCAGGCCATACAGACGAAAACACCAAAATACTCTTTTTATTTTTTTTAACTTCACCTGGCTGCTAACTTCACCTGGCCATAACTTCGCCTGGCTGCTAACTTCACCTGGCCATAACTTCGCCTGGCTGCTAACTTCGCCTGGCTGCTAACTTCGCCTGTTCATAACTTCGCCTGGCTATAACTTCGCCTGGCTATAACTTCGCCGAGAAGTCAACTTCGCCTAAAGTCAACTTCGCCAGACCTTATATCTTCGCTGAAACCCTACGAACAGTGACGGCAACTTCGCCTGATGAACAATAACTTCGCCTACGGCGCTGTTCGGCCAGAAACGCACAGAAACGTGCCAGAAACACCAAAACGCAGATCTCGAACCATAGCATAAGAGCCTAAGGCTCTGATACCACTTGTAAGTTCCCGGACGGATCTTACACGGGATATCGCTATCTGCGCAGGTGCGGAATCCCTGCGTAGGTAGTTACGAGCGTAGAATACGTAAAACACGAACACACGATACAAACGAAACCACGTTATATTATAACTCGAACCACGTCTATTACAGACACTTGACACGTGAAATGATCACACACTATCACTAACTCTCGAACAGACTCTCGAAAAAACCAACCCTGAAACAGTAACCCGTAGGTTACTTAAATACACGACAACTTCGCCTCAGGCGAAGTTGTCAATAACTTCGCTCGTTGAACAAGTTCGCCTAGGCGAACTTGTCAACAACTTCGCTTGGTTAACAAGTTCGCCTAAGCGAACTTGTCAACAACTTCGCTGTTACACAAACAATTACATAAACAATATTACAGACTCGATTACAGACTTTATACATATGAACTACTGACATCTATGCACCAACACTATGAACTACTGACATTATGCACCAACAGACCCCCCCTTGGCAGTAGCTTCATATCTTGATCTTTAAGCACTTGTCTTGTAATCTTCAATCTTGTATCTTCACGCATGCACTTCTTCTCTAACACAAACTGACACAACTCTTTGATACTTCCTCGCTTCGTCCTTCCAAGCAGGAATATAAAAGATTTTCTTCTCATTAA
Organism: Bidens hawaiensis; assembly: GCF_021521415.1. Lineage (NCBI taxonomy): Eukaryota > Viridiplantae > Streptophyta > Magnoliopsida > Asterales > Asteraceae > Bidens > Bidens hawaiensis. The sequence continues at coordinate 57,831 of NW_027497965.1, read as the reverse complement.
GCACCTTCAGATCAGCTTGCGATAAGTTTACCAAATGCATCGGATCGTAAACTCTTAGGAGCTCCTGTTCATCCTCGTCTTCCATCACCGCCTCTGCTGTCTCACAATCCACATACCACCACTTTAGGTCTTTAAGCACATCCTTGGGCATTAGCTTCATCGGTACTTCTTTCAGGCACCGGATCGGTTTATACTTCATGACCATCCAAGGTTTTCCATCAGCTCTCAAACCTCTATCCTTGTCTTCAACAAGTTTTCCCTTCTGCGGTTTCAACAGGTCAAACTTCTTCTCTTTTATACTCTCTCTCCATACAATTTTCTCAATGACTCTAGCCATATTATCGTCATTTCGATTGATTAACCCCAATCTGGCTAAGTCTTTCACTTCACATTCCGGCAGTGTATTCAACGACCTTAACATTCTTTTAAAATACTGAACGCCGTCATACCGTTTAATCACAAAAAGCTTCAACTGCTCATCATAGATCCAGCAAATAATCCTTTTCTTCGCTTCAGCATAGCCTTTAATATTGTAACTCTTCTTAAACATTGTAGGGACCGCTGGTTTCTTCGTTTTGACGAACCACTGAGCATAGCCTTCCTTCCACCTAGGCTGCTCTTCCCATTCAGTCTCATCATTTTCCATCTCATTACCCATATCGGCTTTCTCAATATCTGGGATCTCGTGTTCAACATTTTCTTCTACTATTTCACCTTCTTCAACATCTTCTTCAATCACAATCTGTGCGCCAATCTTCTCAATCTCCTCAATAGGCAGCACATCATCATCAAACATCACATCATCATCTAGCATATCATCATCTAGTTCTTTCAAAGCATCAATCACATTATCTTCATCATCAACCATCACCACCTCATCACCACCAACTGCACCTGCAGACTCCCCCTGAGCTGTGGAAGTCCCAAGAGCTTGAGTAGTTCTTGGCAACTCACCACCTGCACCTTTCGATGCATTGGGATCATCGTCTCTATCATTCCTCTTCTTTGTCCTTAACTCGTCGCCTCTACAGCTTGTCTCCCCCTGAGATGCCAAGAACTCCTTCATAGCATCTATAATTCGCCCATGTTCAACCAGGAGGGACGACTGTAGTTGATTCTCTGCTACAAGGCGCTGAATAGCCTGGGTCTGGATAAAGTTTATCCTCGATTGCTCTGCCACGACCCGTTCAAGTGCATCTATTCTCTCCGAGTCTGAGAGGGTTGCATCGAAATCAAACCTCATGTTAGATGTGTCTTGAGTATACTCAGCAGGGATCTCGAATGTAACCGGGACATCAGAAGCAGTTGTGGACGTAACTGTAGGTGGTATCGTGACCGACAACCCTGCAGTTGCAACGACTGTCGACTCTACAAATTGTGCCACCACCTCTGAAGGAGTAAGCGTTGGAGGTGGTAAAGACACAATCTCCGGAGTCGTCATCTGTAGTGTGATGGATGGGATGCCGACAGCTGATGTAGCCACCACGGGAACTTCCGTGGCGCTTAAACTTGTAACCTGTACAGATGTAGGAACAATCGACATACCTGACAGTGCGGATGGAGCGAAACGTACAACTCTTGAAGTCTCTCCAGCTCCAATACCTGCACCTGTCCTTTCCCGTCTTGAACGTCTAATCAACTTGTGAATATCCTCTTCTTCTTCTTCTGACTCAGTATCATCAACTGTCTTCTTTCTCTTCCCAATCGTCCTTTCTCGTCTCACCAACATCCTTCTCGCCTCATCCATAACATCATCAAGATCTGAGTCAGCCACCGTCGTAGCTGCTCTAGTAACACGCAGTTCCCGAACCTGTGCAGCAGAGACCTGCACCTCTTCTTGCGGATCAAACCGGTCCATGTCGAAGAATCCTTGGCCGCCAAATGCAGCATCAAGGTCTACATCCTCCTCAGCCGACACAACAGGCACATCAGGTACATCTCGAGGTGCTCCTACCTGTCGTGGTTGAGGGTCTCTGAACTCATCCCCACGAGCTGGCACATACCCCGGGTTTATTAAGTACCCAAAGAGTGGAGTATGCCTTGGACGCAGTTCAGGCTTGCTCCTCGCACTGGATGTGCGGCATTGAGCGAAGATACGTTTGCTCACATTCTCCACGTATCGTATTGGACGTCGTTGATGCAACGTGGGAGCAACATGATTCAAGATCATCTGAATGAATCTTGGATACATGATGAACCTCTCACGGGCCATCGCTCTCCTCTGTCTATCGATCTCATAAAAGACCATCTGACTGAAGCTATAACGTTTGTTATAAGTCAGAGCAGTCATTGCGGACTGCATGGTCGCACCCATCCCGTCAGTGCCCGCCTTCCTCCCTGACATGCAGACAATCATTACGTGCATGAGGAAGCGCCACTGATCGAGTAGAAAACCCTTCCTCCTTTGAGTATCACCTAATGGACCAGAATAGCCCATTCGGAGAAACGCTCCATCACGGAACGGAGCCACAAACTCTGTAGGGTCATCCCTAGTCTCCTCACCGAACCGTAAAGCCACCCGTATTTGTTCAGATGAGAACTGAACCTCTTGATTGTTGACAGTTGCTCGCATAACCGGGGGCTCAACACGGCAATCGTATTCCACAGTCTGCCAGAAATCCTCGATATTGGGTAAGGATATCGGCAGAGTCGTAGTGATAGCGTGGAATATCCTCGAGCGAATGAGGAATGTGATTATCTCGTGGTAATCCTCAACACCGCTCGCTTCCGGGTCTAAGGTGATGAACATGTTGTGACCCGGAAAGAATTGCCTCTGATTATATCCATCGTCACCTCCAGCACCTCCAGCACCTGCTACTGCAGCCATATCTGCAACAAATGAACCAAGTTAGATAAACGTTAAGGCGTACCACAAGTTCGCTTGTTACCATGTGCGAAGTTGTGAAAAAATCTGTATAGGCGAAGTTAAAGTTGGGGCGAAGTTGGGGACAACTTCGCTTCATCTTTAAGTTCGTCTAATAATTAACAAATTTAAAAGGTCCAGGCGAAGTTAATGATAACTTCGCCTCACCACAACATCGCCTCAGGCGAAGTTTAGACTCAGGCGAAGTTACGGATAACTTCGCCTAAACCTTAAGTTCGCCTGAATCTGAAACGACAACAGTAAGCAGAATCTAAGTCGGAAAATCTGATGTTTCGGTCAATTTTGACGATTGAGGAGCCTAAAACACATGATATTAAGAGTATCTGGACGATCGTTTTGTTCATGACCACGTAAAAACCAGTTTTGACAATCCGGTAACAAAGGTCGATCGACCGAGGTCACGAAACAAGTCGAAACGACCTCAGATTAACATCAATGAACATTGATTATACGATATGATGACCCAACAAACCTATAAATCTGTTTGAAATCGAAGAAAGATAGCAAAGATGAATCGACAGATAACTTCGCGAAGTTATCGAGAAGTTCGCTTAGGGTTTTACTGATAAGTTCGCTGAATTTGAAAAATATGAACAGTTTGACCTTTGAAAATCCTTATATTGGGACGATGTTATACAGGCGAAGTTACGGTTAACTTCGCCTAGGCGAAGTTATTCACAAGTTCGCCTGTTTAACAACTTCGCCGATATTTACAAAATCAACCCTTATAATTTGAACATTTTTCAATTAACTTTTAAAACTTCCCTTTAAGAATTAAATGACACGATCAAGTCCAAGTAACCAGATACAAAATTATAAAACTACCTAAGTACAAGAAACTTTTAAAAAATAAAGTATAAGGGATCAAATTTCAGTCTCGATAGGGACTACTACGTTTTAGAAAAGATCCGAACAGAAATCATACTAATTACGTGACTGTCACATAGATCCGTGTTTAGCTGTATTATGACAGAAGGAAACAGGTTGTAGGCAGGTAAATAACTTAAGATGGTTTTCATCGTTTCTGTGATACGAGTTAAGTTCAATTAAGCTCAAAAATTAAGTGGGCAACAACTCAGAGATTATGATGCCTCCTATCTATTCTCAAAGTATATTTGGCTTTCCCCAAGTCACCCCGAATTAACCTCGACCCTTAGTGTCTGATTAAGTTTGTAATTACTCTTCATCTGCTTCCCGTTCTCTTTCTTACTCCATGATTAAGAAGTCTTGATATTTTGAACTCTAGAATGTTTCAATAACTCATAAGTTTTTTTTTTTTTTATTCAAACATTCATATAGACTTCAGAGTAGTAAACAACTGCAAGTCCCGAATCTGGATCACTGCAGTTTCTTGAAACGCTATCTTCACGGGAATCAGAACACTTACGGGCTCGTGTATGACTGGGTAATCGCTTTTCTGCCTATCATTCGGAAAGACATATATGAAGACATGCAAAACTCGTAAGGAGTTTCCACGTAAAATCAAGTAGATTTAGTTTGTATCACATCTACTTTTACGCACCATAAAAAGCTACCATGACATACAATAACTGTCCTAAAGCCTTTTAAGCCTAATAACTTCACTAGTTAAGCACACAGAATCAGTATATCTATCATTTTCCAAGGTTGGATCAATTTCCTGTTAAACATAGTAAACGAACTTCTTACGAAGTAGTAGACTTGAAAAATAATTTCATTTCCCTTTTAAAAATTTTTAACATTAATCGCCCCGACCAAAACAAAGTCTTCAGGTAAACGGCTATCCCGAAGATCCAATGGATCAGCTGGACCGACCACATACTAGTATGTGTCCTTCTAACTAAGTATGATCGAGTAATTTTAAGCGAAATAATGAAAACTCATCATAAACCGCCCCGGTCACTTTCAGTCATCTGGTTAATGGCTATCCTCAAATTCTACAAGTAGAAAATGAGGACCAAAACATATCCGAAGACAAGTCCTTCAAACTGAGGCAACCGACATATTTTAAGCGATAGTGACATTTTTTTTTGTTTTTTTTGTTTTAAATATAACATGAAAAGCATGGTTACTCGGGATTGATCATCCCATTCAGCTCGATAAGGTTTTGAACTGTTGGCAGCCCTATCTACAACCCAAAGATTGTTGGCAGCCCTGTTCAACTGTTCCTGCACAATAAAGCAAAAGATTAGAATTTAGGGACCCAAGACCAATTGGTCTTGGATCTATACATCCCAAACTTTGGCTTTCCAAAGTTAGTAACTCGATAATTCCTGTAAGTCCTATTAGGATACCTCCTTGAAGATTGATTGAGAGGCCTTCCAAACCTTTGAGAATTGAAAGAATTATAGCTAGTGGTTTGGTTATTAGCAGTGTAAAACCGAGATTTGTTTCTATGAAAACCTGAATTAGTCACATTTTTGAATTTTAAATTGTTTTCATTTTTAGGAGCATGATAATTACTATTAGGCTTATTCTCAGTTTTAGTAGGCCTTACACCTCTGAATCGCTGCTTCAGAGGGCAATCTGCAACTAGGTGCCCTAATTGATTACATCTAAAACAACACCTATGCTCAACCTTTTTATCAACCGGTGTTTTAGATGTCGAGGTTTTATTACCGCCCGTTCGTCTCACATATGGTGGGACGTACGGGTTTAGTGGAGTACTCTTTTTATTCGTCTTATCTTTCTCTCCACCATTGGGTAATGCCACCTCCTCTTTTGCCTTCCAGACTCGGATGACTTATCCGAATCCGATGAGACTGGACTTGGATCAGAAATTTGAACACTTGAAACAGGCGAACTTGTTTCGCCTCCACTAACATTTGGTTCTTTACAAGTTACTTTAACTGGTACTGTCTGAGCAACCTCAAAGTCAACAGATTTCTGAACACTAGGGTTAAAAGTGTAATTGTGATTATAAGGTGGTGGAACCTCATGATAACCGATTCCTCCTCTCTTAGCAGAGGAACCTTGATCACTAACAAGGTGATCAAGAATAGCAGAGGAATTTCTGAACTGCTCTAGTTTTCTATTCAGTTCCACCACTTTTACCTGGTGATCAGCAATCTGTTTTTCTCTATCAGCAATTAGTTTGGTTTTTTCCTCCAAAACTTCATAGCTTAAATCAATCACTTCAATTTTTTCAGCAAGTTTTGTTTTTAGACTTTTAACATCTTTTTCACAAGCTTTTATTTTGACTTTATAGCTATTTTCTCTTGCTTTTGTAAAATGATGATCTTCTTTTAGGGTTTTAAATTCAGCATCCAACCTAACATACTGATCGGTTATAGTTGCTAATTGCTCAGACAAGTTTTCACATTTAGAGCATGTAGGTTTAGAACATACCTCGGAGAGCTGGTCATTAACGTCTGCCATAAGAGCTTTTTCTTCTCCGGTAACCTTCTCATTTTCTTCAGTTTCAACCTTCGCCAAATTTGCCTGCTCAAAAGTTTCTTTAGAATGCATGTTCCAGTTGTATTCACCATCTTCTCTGGACATCATTGCACTATAATCTTTAGAACCCCCACTTTGCTGTGTAGACCTGCCCTGACTTGGTTCCACACGCTCATTCCTGCATTCCTTTGCAAAGTGACCGTTTTGCTGACAATTGTAGCATCTCACCTTTGCCTTGTGAAACCCTGGCTTTCCACCGACAAACTTTCTTTCGGTCTTCCTCATAAAACGCTTCACTCTTCTTACAATCATGGCCATCTGCCATTGCAGATCCATTTCCTCCAGATCATCAGCATCAATCTGGTCATAATCTTCATCCAACATAGCTGGATCAACAACCTTCCCTTGAATGTAGTTCTCATAGGAAGCAATAAAAGAAGCATAGAGACCAAACTGCTCTTCAGCAGACTTGACACTCATAGGCATCTTGGAGTAGTTGTTGCTGGGAGTACTTGGAGAGCAACTACTCTTGCTTACCTAGGGTTGAGAACCACTCGATCCACCTGCTACATAGCAAACATCACCATTTGTGTTGACTGACACGTGACCCTCATGTGATGAGTTTGCGCCCGACTCTCCCTTCGAGTAGTAGGCAGCAGATTCAGTCTTCGATCCTGAGCTAGTGTTGACTTTAGCTCCATACATACCTGGATCTTGAACCTGATCCATAGGTGTTTCTTTTCTGACCATGTTAAGCTCAAAGGTTCTGAGCTTGTTGACTGTCGTTTCTAGATCATATGTGGGAAAGTCTTTGTCTTCCCTCATCAACACAGTGTACATCTCCCATTTTGGTGGGAGAGCATCTAGAAGCTTCTCAACTATTTCTTTTTCTCGGTAGGAAATTGAATAGTTGCTCAATTCAGTCATCAGATGGTAATATCGAGTGATAATATCATCTAAAGATTCATTCTTCAAATACTTGAAGACTGAGAACTGGGTTTTGAGCAATTTTATCTTTGAAGCACGGATTCCTACATTCCCTTCAAATCTGTTCTCAAGAGCTTCCCAAAGCTCTCTTGCTAACGTATACTTTCTAAACGTATGAAGGATCTCTTGTGGAAGAGCCATAGTAATAGCAGCATGAGCCTTGCTCTCGGCCTCATACATCTTTTTCTCTTCTTCTTCCATTTTGCTATACTTTTTGATTTGATCACGACCGTCATACTCCATAACTGGTGGAATATAACCATCCTGGATGCATACCCACATCTTCGCATCCTGGTATTTGACGTATTGTATGAACCGATCCTTCCATGCAACGAAATCGGTTCCCTTCAGCAATCTTGGGGCCTTAGTAGCTGACCCTGCTTCAACTTCCATCTTCACTAACTCAGAGATGTTAATCGACGACATCTTTCCCGAAAAGTAAGAAACCCGAAAAAAACAAAAAATTTTCTGAAAAGTACTGTAGGCGAAGTTACTGATAACTTCGCTTAAGCCTTAACTTCGCCGCTGATTAACTTCGCTGAAGAACTTCGCAGATGATTAACTTCGCTTAAGGTAAGCGAACTTAGGAGGTAGGCGGAGTTGTAGAGAACTTCGCTGAGTAAGGCGAACTTGAGAAGGTAGGCGAAGTTGTGGATAACTTCGCTTAACCTTATATCTTCGCCGAAACCCTACGTATCCTGACGGCAACTTCGCCTGATGAACACGGACGTTTTTGCAGATCTGAAATCTGGATTTTACGAGGTTTTTGACGGTGCAAAGGCTTGAACACGATGGTAGGAGGTAAGATTGACTCAAAAACACAGAAAACACGTCCCGCGAATAGTCGAAACGGAACGAATTCTACACCCGCGTGAATATCCCGAACCACACAATCGAGCAAATGCTCTGATACCAATTGTAGGTTCCCTGGACGGATCGCACGAGATATCTCGGTCTACTCAGGTGCGGAATCCCTGCGTAGATCGTTACGAGTATAGAACACGAATCACACGAACACACGAAACACGAACACACGTTATATTATAACTCAAACACGTGATGTAATATCACCGTTACAGACTCTCGTCCTCACGTTACAATGAACTTGAACCACTGACACGAACTTAAACAACTATATCAATCAAGCCGTAATCTAGGACTATTTATACACGACAACTTCACCTGGCATGTTCAGGCGAAGTTGTCCATAACTTCGCTTGACTAACAAGTTCGCCTGTTAAGCGAACTTGTCAGTAACTTCGCTTAAACATACAAAACATAATAAAACATTACAGACTCGATTACAGACACTAGACTATGAACTACTGACATTATGCACCAACAGAGTGCCCCGAGGAGTTCAATGCGGATGTCCTTTCCCAAGTGGGTGAAGGCTAATGATGCAAGCTTGCTTAACGCATTCGCAGATTTGTTTTCGCTACGCTTGACGTGTATGACTTTGCAATCGTTAAAATCGTGCATAAGGGTTTTTGCTTGTGCGAGGTACAGGGCCATTGTGTCGTTCACGGCCGTGTACGTCCCGTTTATTTGGTTGGCTACTAACATGGAATCCACGTGGGCTTCCAAGTATTTCACTTCCATCTTACGCGCAATTCTCAGCCCGGCCAAGAATGCTTCATACTCGGCTTCGTTATTCGTACTTGGAAAATCCAGTCGAATAGCGTAAGTGTATTCTTGGCCTGCTGGGTTGGTTAGTTTCAACCCTGCGCCTGAACCCTCGTTACTGGCTGCTCCATCAGTGTAGAGTCGCCAGACATCATTGATGTCCTGTGCTGGAGAGGGTTGAGCCTCTTCCTGGCACTCTTTTTCTCGTGATGCAGGCACTTCCGCAATAAAGTCGGCCAAAACCTGGCCTTTTATGGCTGGTCTTGACTTATACTTTATCGCGTATTCCCCCAACTCAATTGCCCATTTGGCTAGGCGTCCCGATAACTCGGGTTTGCGTAGAACGTTTGCAAGTTTGAAGTTGGTGAGAATGGTGATTGGGTGACCCTGGAAATATCGTCTTAACCTGCGTGAAGCGTGTACAAGTGCTAAGACTAATTTTTCGAGGGTAGAGTACCGGGTTTCTACGTCTGTTAGGATACGGCTGACATAATAGATTGGCATCTGGATGCCTTTCCGTTCAACTAGCAGGACCGCCCCGGTTGCTCTATCTGTTGCAGAAAGGTATAGGATTAACTCCTCCTCCGCTTCTGGTGCTGTGAGCGTTGGGAGTTCGATCAAGCGTGACCGAATCTCCAGAAAATCTGCTTCCGCTTCTGGTGTCTAGCGGAAGTGCGTTTTCTTTAAACAGTTTCTCAATGTTGACACGAAAGGAAACGACTTATCCGTGTGGTTTGCCAAAAAGCGATTAAGTGCAACTAGTCGTCCATTCAGTGTCTGAGCCTGTTTGATGGTAGTAGGTGATTCCATTTTGATAATGGCTTCGACCTTTTCAGGGTTCGCTCTGAAGCCATCTTTAGTGACGATGACCCCCAAGAATTTCCCTTCTTCCATCCCAAAGGAACACTTGCTCGGGTTGAGCTTCATGTTTATCTTCCTGAGCGTGTTGAAAGTTTCTTCGATGTCTTTCAACATCGCTTCTGCGTCAGGGCTTTTGATGACCAAGTCATCCATGTAGACTTCCAAGTTCCTCCCAATTTGGGCCTGAAACTGGTTGTCCATCAGGCGTTGGTATGTGGACCCGGCATTCTTAAGTCCAAATGGCATCATTTGGTAACAAAATGTGCCATCGGGCGTCCGAAAAGCGGTTTTGTCCTGATCATCAACGGCCATGTGGATTTGATGGTACCCCTTATACGCATCCAGGAAGCATTTAAGGCGAAACGGTGCTAACGAATCCACCTTAAGATCAATTTCGGGTAACGGATAACAATCTTTGGGGCATGCTTTGATTAAGTCCTTGAAATCTATGCACATGCGCCATTGTTTGTTATTCTTCGGTACCATAACGGGATTTGCAACCCATGTTTGATATCTGCTAACGCGTACGATGCCTGCGTCAAGGAGTTCCTTGACTTGGGTTCTACACGCGTTAGTTTGTTCTGGCCCCATTACTCTGCGCTTTTGTACGACTGGCGTAACAGCTGGGTCGCACTTGAGCTTATGCTCTGCCTTACTTCGGGGTACGCCAGTCATGTCAGCTGGTGTCCACGCGAAGATGTCAGCGTTTTTCTGTAGTAAGAGTTTGAGTAAGGTGCGCGTGGGATCAACGACTGTTGGGCCAATGGTAACGGCCTGGTCAGGGTATTTGCCATTGAAAGCCCATCTTTCCGGTTCGGTGATGGTTGGTTTAGCCATCTTTGGTTTGGGTTTAGATGAGACAGATGCGATGCATACCTGGGGAATGCCGGTGATCATCGCTACACCCTCAGCTGTTGGCCATCCCATCATGCCGTGGACTGAAGATACCACGGCGTTGAATCCTGCCATCCCGTCTCTCCCGAAGAGAATGTCGTATGTGTGGTGTGGCTTCCTCATCACGACAAAGTCCACCTCTTCTGTGCGGGAGTGTTTCCCGTCCGTAAGAGTGACGGGGAAAGATAGGATACCCAGGGGGGTGTTTGTGCTGCCGTCGAACCCTTCCATCGAGGCGTAGACCGTTTCCAGGCGTTCCTTGTCTTCGTCATCTAGCTTGTCGAAGAACTGCCTGTACATCACCGTTGACGAGGCGCCGTTGTCAGCAAGAGTGCGGGAAGTGATGTAGTGCCCCAGCTGGCTTTTGATGACGATAGGGCCTTCTTTGCTGGGTCCTCCTGGCACTCGCGGGAAGCGCACCTCAGCTTCCTTCCACGCGCATGGTTCTGTCGTTCGCCTTTTTCTTCCTATGATGTTGCCATGAACCATGTTGATGCTGATGTCAACAGGCTTTCGTCCGTTGCCTCTGTACCGGTTATCATTCCTTCCTCCTTTCTTGATTGATGCCACAAGGTGTGCAAGTCTTCCATCCTTGACGAATGTTTCAACAATATCCTTCAAGGATGTACACTCCTCCGTACTATGACCCTTTGTCCCGTGGAAGTCACAGGATTTGCTTTGATCCGCATTAGGTCGCTGCCGGATCATTGGAGCTTTTGGCCATGGTAGTTTTTCGGTGGCAAATATCTCCGTGACGCTTTTGGTGAGTGGCGTCCACCGGTGTTTTCGGCTTGAAGGGTGTGTGTTATCCCTTCCGCCAACAAGAGGGCGAGAGCTGGATGAGGTGTCAAAGTTTACCCTTGACTGCCAAATACCTAGCTTCCTCTTTTTGTTCTGCCTGGCGATCCGAACATTGTTTTCTCTGGTCCTCTGCGTGTAGAGGTGTGTACTCTGGGGAAGATCCCTACCCAGTTGCTTCTCTGTCTCGGCAAAGCGCTTGGCCGCCGTCATGATGGCATCCCATGTGGATGGCATGCCGTCCTTACCCGTCAACTTGCGGATAAGCTCTGGGTATTCGGCGCCCTGGATGAAAGCGGCGTGAACAAGATCTTCACTTATGTTGCCCAGACTCAGCTTTTTGGAGTTGAAGCGAGTGATGAAGTCTAGTAAAGATTCATCCTCCTCTCTAACGCAGTTGAGGATCGTCCACTGTTCTTCAGTATATTTCCTCTGTTGGCTGAAGTGTTGGCTGAACTTGTTCTGAAAGTCCGCCCAATCATAGATGTGGTGGACCGGTAAACGATCGAACCATGCCCTGGCCGCTCCAACCAGTGTCATCTGGAACATATAACACCACGTGGATTCCGTCCAGTTGCTGACGGTTGCCCCCGCAATGAATCTGTTCAAGTGATCGTCTGGGTCGGATAGACCATCATAAGTGCCGATGTTGGACATTTGTTTGGCACTTCTCGGGGCGATTGCTTCCGCAATGTCCCTTGCAAACTTGGACTTTCCTGCATTTGCAGCAGTTGGTCTAAAGGTTTTGGAGAAGTCACGTGGGTTTCTCCCCGCGTTCGTTAGTTTAAAGGTTTCTCCAAAATTCCTTGTCGGTTGGAAGTCCGTTTCCTTACGCTTCCCTTTTGCCTTATGGCGAGGGTTTGCGTCGGTATCGGATTCTTCCCGCTCATCGTCCGAGTACTCGCACTCACTGTTCATGTTGAGATGTTGACGAGTACTGCCGAATTTGTCAGCCTGTTGAAGTGAACGCAAGCGTTCATCCAACTCAGCTTGGAACTCTTTCTGACGTGCTTCGGCCCACGCCTTAACTTGATCGAGTGTTTGGCGAGGGAGCCTCGCCCGTTTCTCCAACTGGGCATCAGTGAACCCCAGTGAAATATTGTTTACTGCACTTGTCCCGGCTTGAGTGACCGGGGTAGTGTTCGTAAAATTTGTATAACCGCCGGTGTTCCCCCCAGTTGCTGGGGTTGTGGTTACCGGGGTTTTTTGGTCACTTACTGGCCTTGGGACCGGAGTAACGTTAACCATTTCTTCAGAAATTTTGAAAAAACTAAGAATTAGTTCTAGCTTTTATGCACGGATGGCGCCAATGAAGAAACACTAATTGACCCCGGGCAGATTACGGATAATCTGGGGGTTAAATAGATGTTTCCCACGAGGATGAGGTCCAGCAAAGAAAGTTGTTCTTCAGGTGACCTGCAAAACAGACACCGTAAGCTCGTCACTGAGAAGGGGGGGTTCCTCCTTGTGACCACCCTCCGGTGTGAGAATCAGACTAGATTGCTCTGAATATAAGTGTATATTAAGAGATTGCTAGAGAAGATAAGATAATGAGATATCAGATAATGTCTTTACCATTCCAAGGTGTTGGAGTATTTATAGCCGAAGGTAGGTTTCCAAGAAGGTACAGCCGGCTGAATAGTATTCCTGTTCTACCAACAGTGGGCTACGCACAAGCCATGCTGGTTGGTGGATAGGCTGCGGCCGATAGTGACAAGGCCGGCTGTATACTGTTCCTTTACTGCCGGCTATGCACTGTTCCACCAACTGTAGGCTACGCACGTCCCACAGTGAGGGTTGGTGAGTAGGCAGCGGCTAATAGTGACAAACAGTACTAGAGGGTGCTCCTCCTCGTACTGTTGTCGGTGAGCTGTCACCCTGTGATTGGTTCATGGGCTGTTTTGGTCAGATCGTCTATTTTGCCCATACCTTGGCAGGTATAGTACAAAAGATCTTCCAGAAGCATACGGACTGGCTCATTTGGGCGGGAGTATTCCCGCCTTGCTCATTCCTTCGGTGACATCACTGAAGTATCAAGAGTTAGTGCCTTGTGCGTGTAGCCTTGCTATTAGTGCGGGTAGCCTTCCCTGATGGCTTGTATCCGCAGCTGCGGGAACAAGCGGGGTACTTCACCATTGGGAGGCTTTCCCTGCGGGAACAGCTGGCGTACTGCGCGTAAGGTCTTCATCTCTGGGCATGGTGGGTCCTGCGGAAGCAGTTGGTCCTTGCGCAGACGTCCCTCTTCAAGGTGAGTCTTGCGGGTCCAACTGGGCTCTGCTGGGACCAACCTCTTCACACTCCAGTTGCATTTATCTTGTAATTAGTTTTGAGGCATACCCACTGCCCAAATAAAAAAAGATATCCCATCTGTTGTTCTTCCTGGTCTTTTACTACATGCTCACAGTCTTAAGAGGTATCAATGATGCCATTTTCACTCTAATATAGTTTTTGTTTTTTTAAAAGGTAGGGATAGATGAGAAAGAAGCCTATAGATGCCTCCTTGATACCTAATAGCTAGCTAGCCCATCATGTTTGTGATTTAAAAATATATATTTTATTTTGTATATATTCATATATAAAATTCTTAAAAGAGTTGGTTCCTATATATGATCTATATAAAGTATTTGGTAACCTGATGAAGGTGCAATAGACATGGCATGATGCATTCTTATGGTAAACTTTCAATTTCTTCATGTGAAATGTTAATCAAGACATTCGGTTTTGCCCGTATAGGCAGTTGTGGATAAGCGAGTGCGCACGCACTGGTTAATGGGTAACTAAAGTTGTAAAAAAGTGTGGGTGTACATATACTTGCAAGGAATGTTGATATATATGTATTTTCTTTGCTCAATAGCATCCTCATATATGGTGCCTTTGAGATTGTATAGAGCCTATTTTACTACCTATTCCAACCAAGTTATCAACTCTTAACAACCACCATCCCCTCAACTTCATATGAAAACACAAATTGGTACTAACCAAACAATTAATGCAATACATTGCCAACCAATTCAACCTAATCCACCTTCAATAATCTTAGAACCAATGCAACAGAAGTTATATCCTCTCCACCAAACAATGGAAACAAATTAACAAACATTGCCACAACACCTCTAATAAGCCATTTGAGTCATGGCTTTGTTGTCTTCAAAGTTGACACTGGATTTACCAAATAATGTTTTTGTAAGTAGTTGATACAAGAGTCAGTTGACTCTTATTTGGACAGGATAGACAAAGGGAACACAAACACAAACACACACACAAAATAAATAATAAATAAAAATAAAAAGAGCATAGCTTAGATACTAATGGAGTTGTCGAGGACCATAAGGCATAAGCCGTGGATAAAGATGTCTCGACTGGCCTGGTAGAGTCGTATGAGTTTTTATCATGATTTTAGTGATACATAAATTTTTCTTTAATAATGTAAAAGTGGATTCCGCGGTCTAAACTGGCTAATAAGAAGTACCAAATTGGATGGGGTGCTTTGTTGGTAACAAGCTCCGCCATCTCATATAGGAGAATTCCTAGAAACAATTAATATTCGGCGAAATTAATCCATCAATATAGAAAAGAACTCTCCTAAAACTTTTTACATATTTAATTCAAATAAACATTAACGTAAGAATCTTACAAGTCCCTGATAGCCTAGTTTAGTGTAAATTAAAGCCCACCAGTAGATTCTAGATGAGGGACGCACCTTCTTGTTTTTTTGAAAATTGTTGCTTCTGTTTTTACTAAATGGGGCTAGGAGCGACTGGTGGGCTTTTGTTTTTATTGAATGGGGATATCTAGGACTCTTGGGGTGATTAGGTAGGCGAGTCTCTCATTCTAGACTTCTTTTATTCGTTGTGGTTTCCATTTGTTCAATTTGGCATTCATCTGCTCATTTGAAAAGTAAAGCATTTGTGTTTACTGAACAGGGCTAGTAGCGACTGGTGGGATTTTCGTTTCTTTGAACGGGGGCTATCAGGGACTCATGAGATAATTAAGGAGGTGTGCCTCTCAATCTAGACTTATTTTACTCGTCGTGGTTTTCATTTGTTCGTTTGGCCTTCCATTTGTTCGTTTGAAAAGTGGTCGCTTTTGTTTTCACTGAGTGTGGCTGGAAGCGACTGGTGGGATTTTATTTACACCGAATTGGGCTATCAAAGACTCGTTGGATGATTAAGGATGTGAGCGTATAATTCTAGACTTCGTTTACTCGTCGTGGTTTCCATTTGTTCGTTTGAGCTTTCATTTGTTCGTTTGAAAAGTGTCGTTAATATTTTCGCTAAACGGGGCTAGCAGCGACTGGTGGACTTTTGTTTTCATTGAGCGGGGATATCTAGGACTCCTTGGATAATTAAGGAGGTGAATCCCTCATTCTAGACTTCTTTTATTCATTGGGTTTCCATTTGTTCATTTGAGTTTTCATTTTTTCGTTTGAAAAGTGACGCTTTTGTTTTTACTTAACGAGCTATCAGCAACTGGTGGGCTTTTGTTTTCAGTGAGTAGGCTGTCAGGAACTAATGGGATGATTAAGGGGTGAGCCCCCCCCCCCCCATTATTTTACTCATTTTAGTTTTTATTTGTTCATTTGGGCTTCCATTTGTTCGTTTGAAAGTGTCACTTCTGTTTGCACTAAACAGAGCTAACAACGACTTGTGGACTTTTGTTTTTATTAAACAGGGATATCTGGGACTCGTGGGATGATTAAGAAAGTGAGCCTATAATTCTAGACTTCTTTTACTCTTTGTGGTTTTCATTTGTTCGTTTGAGCTTTCATTTGTTCGTTTGAAAAGTGTCGTTAATATTTTCGTTAAACGGGGCTAGCAGCGACTGGTGGGATTTTTGTTTTCATTGAGCGGGGATATCTGGGACTCGCGGGATAATTAAGGAGGTGAGTCTTCCATTCTAGACATCTTTTATTCATTGTGGTTTCCATTTGTTCATTTAGGTTTTCATTTGTTCGTTTGAAAAATGACGCTTTTGTTGTTACTGAACAAGGCTATCAACGGCTGGTGGGCTTTTATTTTCAGTAAACAGGCTGTCAAAAACACATGGGATGATTAAGTAGGTGAGTCCCTCATTTTATTTTTACTTTATTCGTTGTGGTTCTATTTGTTTGTTTGTATTGGGGGTTAAATCTCCTGATCAGTTATATTGTAACTCATGAGCTGTCCGATAAGTTTTAATGTTATTGGGTCAAAACTTATTTATTTATATTATGTATGTATTATGGGACATACTTGTTTTATTAGCCCAACTTAATTAGTTATGTAAATGGACGTATCTTTAGGTTTTAGGTTTTACAGTTGTGTTTCTTGATTGAACAGTTATTGGAAGCAATTTTAACCGTTTCAACATATGTGTCGATGTAATTAGATTATTGTAACAGATAGCTTATGATCAATTTCAATATTGCATCAAGTTCATTTATTGTTGTTCATCTTTTCATTCACGTTCATTACTCATATTGTTTGAAGACATAAAAACCCTCATTCAAGAATCGCTACAGTTTGGCCTTCCATTTGTTCATTTGAAATTGTTGCTTCTGTTTGCACTAAACGGAGCTAGCAGCTACTTGTGGACTTTTGTTTTCATTGAACGGGGATATCTGGGACTCGGGGATGATTAAGGAGGTGAGTCCCTCATTCTAGTATTCTTTTAATCGTTGTGGTTTTTATTTGTTCGTTTGAAAAGTGACGTTTTTCTTTTTACAGAACGAAACTAGTAGCGACTGGTGGGCTTTTCTTTTCATTGAATGGGGATATCGGGATGATAAAGGAGGTGAGCCCCTCATTCTAGGCATCTTTTACTCATTGTGGTTTCCATTTGTTCGTTTTGGGCTTTCATTTGTTCGTTTGAAATGTGGTCGCTTTTATTTTCTCTGAACGTGGCTAGTAGTGACTTGTGGACTTTTGTTTTCATTGAAAGGGGATATCTAGGACTCGTGGGATGATTAAAGAGGCGAGTCTCTCATTCTAGTTTTCTTTTAGTCATCGTGGTTTTCATTTGTTCGTTTGGGCTTTCGTTTGTTTGTTCGAAAAGTGGCTTTTCTTTTTACTGAACGGAGCTAGCAGCGACTGGTGGGATTTTCTTTTCATTTAACGGGGCAATCAGGGACTCATGCGATGACTAGGGGGGGTGTCCTCATTTCAGGTATCTTTTACTCGTTGTGGTTTCCATTTGTTTATTTTGAGCTTCCATTTGTTCTAAAAAGTTGTCGCTTTTATTTTCAACTCACCTCATCCCGATCATAGTGCTTTCCGCACTTTGTACCCTTACAAGAGTACGCAAATACTTGAACCTCTGTCACACTATATATTTGGGGTGTCCATTTTAAATATAAACGAATACCAAACCCGACCCGAAGTGACCGGAGACCCGAATAACCCGACACGAATTTACCTGACCCAATTAAACGCCTAACCTGAACCCAAGATCAAATAATCGGGTTGAAATACCCATAATTGGGTTGAACCGAACAAGCTGAGTAACTCAATGCTCGACTAGATGTCTAATGTTTTATAGGTCTAAGGTAACCAAACATCTCATCTTCTGCATCATATTTCATTTGATTAAAAAATAACCCGAAACCCGAATAAATAACCCGAATAACACCCTTACTATATATATATGTGTGTGTGTGTATATATATATATATATATATATATATATAGGGTAAGTATAAAATAAAAACCCACTCTAGATTAGATGAAGAAACCCTGAAAACCCATATCTTGGCCACAATTGATCCACGTCTACACTTTGAAATATATCTTTCATATAGCCATAAGGGTATTCTCGTATTTTATTTATTAACATCATAACCAAAGTCTTACACCCATCTCTTCCTTTTATAACAACCTGCAACATTAAGCCCTCTCTCTAATTTCTCTGAAGCTCTCTTTATATTTGATTTTGCTATATTAAAAGCATGCATTTGGAACTCCCCATTGATCAACCATTGTTTTTGGTTGACGGAAAGTTTTTCTCCACCAACGGTTAGTATCGTTGCCGCTTCCCAAGTACGACGAAACCCTAGCCCCCGCCGCTAACGCGAGTCTCTTTCGGTTGTTATTCACAAGTCACAGCCACCACCATCGTCTCATCTACAACCTTTAACAACGACCGTCATCCACCACCGAAGGCGCCGCTCAACTACAATCTGCAACAATCTTCGTTGCCGACTTGCCGGCAACCCATGTTTTCTATCTCTAAAATTTCAGATCCAACTTTCATCTTTTTATTTAATTCCAGTTCTCGTTTTTGTTGTGGTATCACAATATTGTAACCTTTATTTTATATTGTAACATTTTTGTATAACATTTTTTCTGATATTGTAACCTTTATTTTATATTGTAACATTTGTATAACATTTTTATATTGTTACATAGATATCACAATGTTGTAACCTTTATTTTATATTGTAACATTTGTATAACATTTTTTGTGATATCGTAACCTTTATATTGTTACAAATCTTACATAATTTTTGTATTGTAACCTTTCTTTTATAAACGTAAAATTATATAAGTAATTTATTTAATATTGTAATTTATATAAGTAACATTTTTATATAACTGAATATTTCTTTAACTTTAAATATGGTTACTTATTTTTATATAACTGAATATATCTTTAACTTTAAAAAGTATATCTTTAAATAGGTTTACAATTTTTTAAATATGTAACATATTTTTAAATTTATGTTAAAATTATGGAGGCATTAATAACTTAAGAAATTACTAATACATCCATGATTTGTCGATTTTTTGTAATTTAAAAAACAATAAGTTTGCATAATTTTAAACTCTATTTTCTTTAAATAATAAAAATAATATTTAATACTTCCTTTGATTGACGAATTTAGTTTGAAAAAAATTTCTTAAATAAGTTTACATTAATTTCAATCTACATATTTTTAATTTTGTTACCAATTATTTTTAAGCAAACTATTTCAAACAAATATGTGAAAATTAATATGAAAGAGTAGTTGATTTGATGGATGCATGTCTGGTGGTGGTTTTCAAGAAAAAGAAGAAAGAGAACGAACTTTTTACATGACCAATTTACCCCTTAATTGTACTATTACTCTTAAAATAATACATTCACAACTCTTAAAGCAATCTATTTAATCTACACCATTGATGAAACTTGATCAAAGGACATCTTGGAGTTTTCATGGTTTCTTTAAGTTAACAGGGTTTTCAATATAACCATCCCCTATATATATATATATATATGTAATAATGACTTGTTAAAGACAAAACTAGTGAAGATATGGAGGCTTAGCGAGCCGGTAACCATAATAACTGTTTATTAAAGACCGAAGTATACAAGATTATCATTCTCACATCCACTTCTTTCACATAAACACAACAAAACAAAAGCAAACTATGAGGAGAAAATATTAAAAAAACATTACGTAGTTAATTACTTAATTATATAGTTTACATCATTTTCATTTTTCATTGACTTTTTTATATATAAAGCAAGTGACATCCCGAATCTTTTGGCATAAGAAGTCGACAAAACCACCTGCTTAAAAAGAGTCAAATTACAAAACCGAAAATGAAAATAATGTAAACAATATTAGACCGTTTAGACCGTTTATTTAGTTATTCTTTGGTGGGTGATGCCTTGGTTGATGGTAATCAGCAGTGAAAGCAACAACATTCACATTTTTGTTTCCAGAAAGGGTTATTCTCCTAAAACTTTTTCCTGCCTTCTTGTTATGTATAATCGTTGTTGTATCGATCACCATTTTCCGGTTGCTTGATGTCTTTTCCCTTGCGGCGGCAGCAGCAGCAAAAGCATAAACGTTCTTGGGGCGTACCTATGCGTATGCATCACGGATATTCTTATTCGTTTGAAGCTTTAACGTTACTAAACAATATTATGTTACAATGTAAAAGCCTAAAAGGTAAATATTAGTTTGTGTAACATATTTGTACCTCTTCATCTGAAGCAGCAACAAATCCAACATTTTTCGCACCTGAAATTACAATAGATTTGAAGATTAATCATATAGAGATAATGATGCTAAATTCCAAATTCAGAAAATATTTTCCATAATCTTAAGGGATAATGACTAAAATGTTCATTTAATTGGTTAATCTCGACAAAATTTTAGTTTGACCAACCAATTCCTAAAATGTCCACCCTAAAACTTATTGACTTAGTCACTTTTTAATCATTGACAGGATTTTTAACTAAATAGATTCTACCACGTGCCATACAACTAGGCCTGTAAACGAACCGAACGTTTGTGAACTATTCGTGAATCGTTCGGCGGGAAGTTCATTTATGTTCATTTATTTAATAAACGAACGAACACGAACAAAATATTAGTGTTCGTTTAATTAAACGAACGAAAATGAACACATTTTCCATTCGTTCATTTATGTTCACAAACGTTCGTTTATGTTCGTTTGTATCTGTTTATTTATGTTCGCTTATGCATTAATAGAAAATAATTACTTATTATCTGGATGAGTAATCTAATTAGAGGTTTTTACATTTTTTTAATTTGAGTTCATTTAAGTGTTTTCATTTACGATCGTTTATGATTGTTTGTGTTCATTTACATTTGTTATCTATGTTCATTTATATTCGTTTATCTTTTTCAGTTATGTTTGTTTAAATTATAAACAAATGAACATAAATGAACACAAATTTTCATTTTTTTAAATAAGCGAAAATGAATAAAAATATTTATTCGATTAAGTATTCGTATTCGTTTAAAGTTAAATGAGCGAACAAGAACATACCCTTGTTTGTGTTTGTTTGATTTGTTTACAGACTTTTATTATTAACATTGATGAATACGCCGGTCTCAATTTCTAGGCTCTATTGATTTTTATTTGTGTTCGCTTGTGTTCGAGATCCGTTCGTGAACACATTCATTTCCTTAATGAACGAACACGAACATAAAATCTCGTTCAGTAAGTGTTCGTGAACCGTTCATGAACACATTATTTCCTTAACGAACGAACATGAACAAGGTCTTGTTCGTGTTCGTTTGGTTCGTTTACAGCCCTACATACAACCGTCGGGCCGCTAGTTTTCTTTTAAATCGTCGGAGCTGTCAAAATTATTTAGGCTTCGAACAAGGTTTATTTTGGCGTCCATGAGATTTGTTTTGGCTTTTGATGAGATATTTGGACAAGTAGTAGATGTTGGTTGGTTAAAGTCCCATTGAGTAATGATTAACAAGTGATCGAGTCGACAAATTATAAATTATGGGAATTGGTTGGTCATGGACATTTTGTTGACAATGACCGGTTAAATAGACATTTTGGTCATTGCCAACATCTAAAAATAGTGATGATTATTGATCGAGCATATTAGTATAACTAAACCATGCATGCAAGAAAATTAAGCTAAGACAAAATGAACATAAATATGAGATCAACACACACACCTTTGCAATGAAAACCAGTGAAGAGGATGCTTGCAATGGCTAAGAGCAGTAATGAACTTATAGTTATAAACCTTAAAGACATCTTGTACGTCTTTCGCGTGGTTGATTATCTTAATCTTTTCTATGAGTATGTCTGGTGTTAACAGCAGTCAATGGACAGAAAGAAGAATGAAGAAGAGAATGATATGAAGCTTTTGCATAGCCTTATATAGACCCAAGGTATGAGTCAAAGATGGTTCAAACTTCAAACTCTTGAAGTTGAATTAGGGTTTTGGGGTTTAGGATTTGCAAAGTTACATGCATATTCTTAAACTTATAAAAATCGGGGACCAAATTGTTTGGGAATACAATATTTTAAGGTGTTTACATTAACAATCGTGTCATACCCCATGTGTATAGTTTCATTAACTTATCAATCACCGATGTTGCCTATGATCTCGAGAAGTTTTGCTGGCCACAATATTTGAACATGAATAGTGGTTTGGTACGTAAATTATTTTATAACAATTCTAATTTATTTCTTTCACCATTCAAGACTCGAGAACTATTATGTATTTCAAATTGAAGGTTTAACAAAGTTGGATGAATTTAGGTCAAATATGTATGTGTGTATTTATGAATGGTTACATACGTTTTTAAAATGAAAAATTACCAAAATAGTCATGTTGACCCAAAACTGTAAGAAATAGGCAAAGGAAAAAAATCCAACTAAAATAGGTATATTCAATAGGATTTGCCCTCATAAACATAAACTCCTAAGGTACAACAACGCATGAAAGGGATCTACATTGTCTCAGTTTAAAATGACTTGACATCTCCTTATTATAACAAGTGACTCAACTAGGTCATAGATGTTGGATGATTGGGTATAAGTGTGTGTGTGAATGAATGTCTTAAAAAATGGAGGCGCCCGAACAAAAACTAACGTGCTAAAATGGTTCCTAGTCTGCCAATGCTTTAGGGGGACCTTGTAGGCCTTGCCAGGCACCTTCATTGCTTAGGCAAGTTAAAAATCCCGGCAACTTTCCAAGCCGGCTCTGGATAAGATCACTAGGTGACGGTGGTGCTTGCCGAAGTTGGTTGGGCTATAGCGCCGCCTGGCCAGTTCCCTTTGTGCCTGACAATTAGCGCCTGGATGAAATGGTGCCCACTTGAGAAATTTTACTCACAAGACAAAAGGTTCATTAAAGTTACTTCGATGTAACACCTTGTGCAAACCATGTTAGGTCATAAACAATGTCTAACTTTAAATACAACAAACGTTTTTAGATGCATCAATCGCAGTTGAAATTAAAACTCAGGGTAAATCCAAATAGGTAATTATGGGAAGTTTTCATACTGGCAACTAAAGCCAAACTAGTCGTAGACTTCAGCTGGGTTATACATTGAGAAAAACATAGTGAAAAATGGGTTGTTGCTAACTTTAAACACAGATAACTCTGTGGAGTTGATATTAAAACAATTATTAGATAATGTGTTTTTGCGATCCCCTTAATTAAGAGAGTTTTGCGATGTCCAAAGATGAGCTAAAAATGTATGAACCTTAAATTGCTTAATATAAGTAAGAACCCAACATGCTTAACTAGCGTCTTCCGTCGTGTTCTACTCAACTTCTTTGCAAGTGCACGATGCAAATTTGGTTCGTAGTAGCCTAGTTTTGCTTCGAATTGTAATTTTTCCATAAACACTCAGAGGTTTCTATAATTCAAAAGCACCCACAAATCTCAAAAGAAATGCTCATAGTTGAGTTCAAACAGTGTGTCTCTTCTAATCGCTCTTATTGTTGTATAGAGGTATGTCATATTAGGACAAAGCTATTATAAATCAGTTAAATGAATTGACGACCTTTTAATCTACAATGCTAAGGTTTCTATTTAAGTTGAGAAAACTCGAAAACAATACATACGAAATTACAAACTTTTTGAGTTCTTTCCAACTACAAGTTTTAGGGGTGTTATCAACTTGCACGTCATTTCTAAGGCTGAGGGGTGTGGGGCGCTAACCTGGGCGCGAGAGCCCCTCCGCTCGCGCCCCCAGGCGCTAACCCCACACCACCGGGGCGCGAACCGGGGCGCGAACGGGGCGCGAGCGCGAGCCCCCAGGCAGGCGTGAGTGTGATCGCGGGAGAAGAGAGAGAAAAAGCTGGTGGGTTCCCCAAAAGAGCCGTTGAGCTCCGAATTTTTTTTAAAAAAAACCTTAAAACCTCTATATAATACCCCAAATTACTCCCATTTCAACCATATCAAAACACAATTTCACCTTACAAACCCTTATATAATATCTCAAACTCCTATATAATACCCAAAAATGTCTGGAAATTTTTTTATTTTATTTTTAGATATTAATGTGTTTTTTTTTAATGTGTGTTTTTTTTAATAATTTATGAGTTTTTTTTAATAATACGTTTTTTGAATATATTTATAAAAAAATAAAAAAAAAATCCGCTGGAGCCCCTCCACACCAGGGCCAGGGGCTCCAGCGAGGGCTCCAACACCCCCCTTATCTAGTTTCTCTCTCTGCCACACGTCACAATATTATTGGCTGGAGCCCCCACTGGCGCCCCCGTTAGAGCCCCCCACACCCCTCAGCCTAACAGTACATGTCGTACCATCATGGGAGACAAACATGCCATTTTAGAAGAGATGCGTAGTCAGCTTTTTTAAGAGGCTTGTGTGAAAAAGAGTTCTTAGAACATTCTTAATCCGTTTCCTAAAATTATGTGAGTGAGATTTGCAAATTATATGGTATGGTTATGAGTGGTTGTGAGTAGAGGAGAGAGAAAATTTATATGGAAAAGTTAAATTTAAGATTTTACTGTAGATACTGTATAATTTTTTAATATTTTCTTAAAGTAGTTGTGAGTGAAAGAGAGAGAAAATATGATGATAAAGGTATAAAAATTATTATTTAATTAAACAGGAGAGAGAAAATACAGTATTTTTTAGTGTAATTATATGATATATATATATATAGGGTAGGGAACGGGCTGGGATGCTCTTAGTCACACTTTTCTTCCCATGCTCTTTTTACTTTTTTTTATGGTATATTGGATTTTGACAATTCAAATTTTAGCTTGTTGGCCGATATTAATCTCAACTTAAGAAATTCTCTAGATTAATCTCAACTTTAATCCTATTGGCCTCCACTAAGTCTTTTCTTTCACCCAAAGAAATTATCTAGATTAACTCAGTTAGTTGTAGGGCAAAATATGCCATTTCTCCAAGTTGAGATGACATATGAAAAATGTAATTAAACTTAAAAACTCACCACCATTGCTGACACCACGAGCTAAGCTCGAGGCTGAAAAACCACTCACGAGCCAAGTTCAAGCTTTAGAAATAGATATAGAAGTGAGTTGAGCTCGAGCTCTGTGTAAATTAAACGAGCCGAGTCGAGCTCGGGCTCAGCTTCGCTCGTTTGCATCCCTAGTTGGAGAAGAAAAATAAACTTGGGTTCTAATATATAAAAGTTTTGTCCTATTCTATCAACTTGGAGAAATGACCTATTTTACCTCAAAACTAACTGGATTAGTCTCCGTTAGAAAAAGAACCGGTGGAGCTAATATGGTGAAAGTTGGGATTAACATAGGGAATTTCTTAAGTTGGAATTATTGCCGGTCAAAAGACAAAAGTTTGGATTATTAAAATCCAATACCCCTTCTTTTATTTCACAAATATTGTAATGTGTACCAGAATCTATTTTACATTCGTATTGTAGTTTGTTTTATTTTTTAAGAACGGATTTATCGCTTATTTATCGCTTGGTATAAGAGGTGGATACCGAAACAAATCAAGTTACCATTGAGATTGAACGTTTAATACAAGGAAACCATGATAAATGAATGATACTTTGACCAACTTTGTGTACCTAGGCATATAGCATATAATCTTATATCACTCTATTTCATAAAAGAATAAATGAATTACATATTAAGGGGAAATTCGTCTAGTGTATGTAATTAAATACTAGATGTAATGCATAAAGATCGTAAGGATCGGTACAGTAACGTGGAATGCAAGATACAGGTGCTTCGTGCCTGTCTGCCGCCATGCATGCATTTCAAGATAACTTCTTATAAAGCCATAAACAATTATATTCATTTGTACCTTTTGTCCTTTTATTTTCGGAGTAGAATTTTGATTTTAGTTCCCAATATAAATTCACAAATCTTGTTTATTTAAATATTTCGTTTGTAGCATTTCTAAGTTTGGTATAGTGGTGGGGCCATGCACAATTGCACCAAACCCATTTTCTATGTTTATATTTAAAAAGTGATCAAATCTTCTATATTTAATATTTTTTTCGAAAATAAATAAATAAATATATAAAATATTGAAGATATATGTCAGCTTTGTAGGCAATTTAAAAGTTGGTTTTGTAATATGAAATTATTGCAAAACTATTAGCTAATAGCTTGGCTAAGGTTATTGAGTCGATTGCTAGTATGAAACAATACGCTTTTATTAAAGGAAGACATATCCTTGATGGGGCTCTTATATTAAATGAGATTGTGAAGGATTACAAACGAAGAAATCAGAATCTTCTTTTATTGAAACTTGATTTCGCAAAGGCGTACGACTCTCTCAATTGGATTATCTTTTTCTATCATGCATCAATTTTGGGAGTAAATTGTTTAAGTGGGTTCGGGCTTGCTTGATCTCTGCAAGAGCTTCTGTGTTAATAAATTTGAGTCTTACTGAAGAATTTCCTCTTGAAAGAGGTCTCCGACAAGGAGACCGTTATCTCTTTTTTGTTTTTTTTTTTTGTTATTTTAGCAATGGAAGGTTTAGATATGGCAATTGAAGATATGGTTTTTGCTGGCTTCTTTAGAGGTGCCCGGATAGGTGGAGGTAAGTATGCTATTTCTCATCTCTTTTATGCCGATAATGTTTATTATCCTTGGAGAGTTGTCTTTATGAAATATCAAGAATATGGTTATGATTTTCAATTTGTTTTTATTTGGCTTCGGGTTTAAACCTAAATATTCATAAATCAAATCTTAATGGTGTGGGGTTGGAGCAAAAGGAGGTGATCTCCTTTGCAAATATTATACGTTGTAAATTGGATAATTTACCTTTTTTTTGTATTTGGGTCTTCCTGTGGGGGGCAAAGATTGAAAGTATTCGGAGTTTGGATTTTCTTTTAGAGAAATTTAAATCTAAGCTGTCGAAAGGGAAGGCTAATCTTTTTATCAATATGGGAGATCGACCTTAATCACTTTTGTGCTTGGATCCTTGGGGATTTATTATTTATCTCTTTTCATGTTACTGGTTGGTGTTATAAAAAAATTAGAGTCTCTGTGAGCGAGGTTTTCGTGGAGAGGGATAAGGAACGAAGATGGCATTGGGTTAAGTGGAATTCTATTTTGGCCGATAAATCTAAAGGAGGTTTGGGCATAGGTAGTTTGAAGAACTTTAATCTTGCTTTGTTATATAAATGGAGATGGAGATTTGTTAAAAATCCAAATTCCTTGTGGGCGAGGATTTTAAAGGCAATTTATGTCTCGAAACTAAAGCAAAATGATATGTCTCGTTACATAAAAGGGAATGGCATTTGGTTTCGCATTATTAAAGCGGTGAATAGGTTAAATGATAATACCTTGTTGCCCCTCTCGGTCATTTGAAAAAAGGTGGGAAACGGAAATAAAACATTGTTTTGGAAAGACATTTGGATTAGAGAATCCTCTTATCTTCGAGATTTCCGATAATCTTCAACTTAGAGGTTAACAAAAATTGCTTTTTAAATGAGAGGTTGGTTAATTCTTCTTGGGTTTGGAATTGCAGAAGAGATCCGAGAGGTTAGGTGGAGTCGGAGCAACTAAATGACTTGGTCGAGGTTTTTTATGCAGCTACTTTATCAAACTCAAATGATCATTGTGTGTGGGAGTTAGATCATGATGATAATTTTTCGGTTAAAAGTGTTAGAATGTTTCTTAATCGGAGAGAGTTACCGGATGCATCCTGTTGTACAAGATGGAATAAATTTGTTCCCAAAAAGGTTAACATTTTAAGTTAGCGGTTGTTAATGGATCGATTACCAACTAGATATAACCTTTCAATCAAATGTGTGAATATTCCTTCCATTCTTTGTCCTGTTTGTTCGAACTCGGTGGAAGTTTTGGATCTTGTATTTGGTGGATGTCTCATTGCATCCAGGTTATGGAAAACGATAGGTCGTTGGCTGGAATTAGATTTTCCCACCAGTTTTGGGCCGAAAAACATTATAACTTGGTTGGATTCATCTAGATTAGTGAAGAGGAAAAATGATGTGGTTGAGATGATTATTTTTACTTCTTGGTGGTTTATTTGGAATACTCGAAATGAGACGATTTTTTGTACGAAATTTGATAAGAAAGATTTTCTTTTCGATCATGTTGTTTCAGTTTCTTATTTATGACTTTCTTCTCGTAATTGTAATTTTAATTTGAATTGGGTAGCGTGGTTAAGAAACCCGTTACTTAGTATCTGACCTTGGTTTTTATTTTTATTTTCTTTCTGGTTAGGCTTTTCTAACCGGTAAGGGTGTTTTTTAATTCAAGCTGCTGGTAAAAAAAATGTAAAAGTTGGTTTTTCTGCTTCTCTCATATTAAATATTCAGGGCCGACCCTAGGTTAGGGTGAACCGGACAATCGACTGAGTTCTGTAATTTTCAGGGGCCAAATTTTTTCTTTTTATATGCATATTATTTTTTTTATATATAAAATAGGTATGGATCTTAATCATCTTAAATTTATTGGTCTGAAAACCTTTTTTTGTTTTATTCATAATCCATTTAAGTTGTACAGGATTTTAATTTTATTTCGGTTTGGTCGAGTTATTTAAATCATTGGAGCCGGCTCTACGTGTATTAGATGTCAGGTATCAACTTCTGATGAGGTCTAAATTTTGATTTCTCGTCTATATCTTGTATAAAAATAATAATGATACTCTTAAATTTGGCAAATAATAGGGTTGCATCATAAATCATATTCTTTTTTTATATATAAACATCTTTGAGAAAAATATGATATGTTATTTGCAGTGAATATTTCTATATAATATTTATTTTATTTAACACATGTAGTACATATGTTTCTAACGTATTGTCATATATACGCAAGTGTGTTTTGAGTGTGATTCTTTAAAAAAAAACTGAAAATACTAGGACCATAATTAGTCAAGGTTTTATAATTAAAAACGTAAAACAAAAACAAATTAATAAAAGAGTGAAACAATGAACAAACGTAAACTAACTAGTATAAATGAACGTAAATTAATGAACATAAACAAATTTAAATGAGCGGATGTAAACCAATGTTCACGAACATAAACAAATGAACGAGACATGTTTTAATGTTCGATCGTTTAACTAAATAAACAGATTTCTTTTGTCCATGTTCATTCGTTTAGGAATGAAAAAATATGAGCATAAACGAACTTTCTAACGAACAATTTTGCGAACTATTTACCAAACTCTCGGTTTATTTATAGGCCTACTCAAGCGTAGGCGTTAATAGTGCCCTTTGAATGAGACGGTGGTCAGTTTATGGGCGATGAATGGATGAGTCGCAAGCGGATCCGAGTCAATTAAATTACTTTTTTTAATAGCCAAACTATTATTACAACCATCTTAAGTGGGAGATCAACCTCCCGACCTCCATTTTAAAAGTTTACCACATTTGTCTGTGTCAAATTACTAGTAGCCCTTTTTAAATTCTTACTTTGGATTTTATTACTTAAGACAATAAAATTATAAAGCTAATAAATAAATAATTTAAAAATCCATGTAAGCAAGAATTGCCACGGCAAGAAATATAGCATCCATGTAAGAATGGAAAAAGAAAAAAAAAATTGGAAACTGACGTTATCATGTATTTAGATTATTATTTTTATATGAGATGGGTATGGGTGTCACTGTGTGAGATTGATTATAACGATCGACTATCAAAACTCATTTTTAACTAATATGCCAGCCTGTTAATCATATTATATAAAATCATAAATATGTATACATGCCACACATCCAATTCCATAGAGTATGAAATATGATTTTATAATCCAGTATAAGAATCAAAATTTACTACAATAAACTAGAAAGTTCATTACGTACACTAAAAACAGGGTTGTTCCTGAGAGTACATAGACGTTTAGGGGCCTTATGCGAGTAAAAAAATGGCCCGTGCTATTATAAAATGATAAGTATGATAACATTAAATAATACACTACTATTGTTGCAAAATTGTATATTTGAAAATAGTTATATGAATTTTGAGGCACTCATAACATTTTTTTTAAAGTGATTAACTTTTCATATTTATACTCTTTAAAATTTGTGCTCAATAGCTATGAATTCATTAAGTCTTTCTTCGAATTTTAATTCTTTTAGTTTGATCTTTCCTTTTAAATAAATAGTATGGACGGTGGGCTTTTGACCTAACGTTTTATAATATAAGCTTTTGTTGGACTTTTGTTTTAAAAACAAACTATATACAATATGCATGTATATAGTTTTTGAAAATTATAGGTCTCTCATGTTAGGAGATCTTGTATGACTACACACCTCACACATGCTCTAAGACGATCATTCTAAAAAGTAAACTAAAACTAAATCACATTATTTTCATGCATTTTACTTTTTTTATGAATCCTATTTATCATATTAAAGGCTTTCATGAAAAGGTTACCAGATATATAAATAGGTTAATTGTCCAAACTATTATATATTTATATTGCTAATACCAACATGTGGTAGCTTAAAATAAATCACCTATCAATTACCGAGAACCATCTTATTATCATAAACATTCATCACTGCCTTGAACATACAAAAATAACTGAACGAAATTACTTTCCAGATATATTACATTTGAGTTCACTATTTCACATGATTGGAAATTGTATTTCCCAAGATGATGTATATAATACCATAATGAATTTGCTATACTCTATGGGCCATCCTTTCACTATCCATGGGCCATGTATGAAGGTGTGTTGCACTTGCACACTTTATTGATGTTTACTGATTTTATTTTTTAATTTATTATTATTTTTTTTAATATCTAAGGATAAAGTTGGTGTACCTTAAGGTCACTCTTTGTGCTATGTATGGAACTTACCAAGGGACAAGTTTTGTCAATTGTGTGAATATGCATTAATTGATATATTCAATGACTATAAAAGAATTTACACGAACATGCATGCAAACAAGGTTTCATCATCAGCATCTAAGACCATGATTGAAGTAAGAAGGCAAGACGTAGAATTGAGTTGCGCAAGAATTTGAAAGAGACAGCTGAAAGTCACAAATTACGGTTTTGGGTTGGTGAAAGAAGAGAAGTACATTGTTTCCTATAATGTTGCTTGTTGCTCGTGATGTTTTAGTCATGCTTATGTCAACAACGACTTCTAAATGCAAATTTACCACCGGAGGTAAAGTGCATAGTTTCTTAACTCCTCAAAATGTTGAAGCTTTACTTGTTGTCAATATTTGATTTGTTCAAATGATATTGATGTCATTGTGGAAAATAGAGTGAAGACCTTGATAAACTTGAAGAATATCGTTTCTCATATACTTACTTTTATCAGACATCTGCTTATTTGGTACAAAAATAATTACGTGTTGTTCGAATGTGTTGATTTTAGGTATGTTGTTAAAGTCTTACTTTTATTTTGAAACCAAGATCCAAGTTAAATAAGTAAAACAGCTTTTATAGTTTACCAAATAGATATAGTAATTAGCTCCCATATATAAACAATATAAAACTAGTTTTATACCTGTCCGGTGGGCGGGTAGTTTAATATCATAATGACAAAACTATCTTTCTTTGCATTCTAAACCAAAATAGTATATGTTTAAAAAAAACAAAATAGTGTATGCTTAAGATAAAAAACACAACTCGTTTAACTTTAGAGTAAACAAATGACCAATCATTTCACTAAAAAACACAAAGCAATGCAAGTCATTCATGTAATCGAATTGGTAACTACATTCCATGATATATTATATGCACTTATGTTATTTGACATTCGATCTTGATTCTACTTTTATGAGCAAAAGCATGAAAAATATAACAGTCAAAGAAAATGAGAACTTTAACAATTCTTGTGTTGATAAGGACCACCCAATAAGACATAAGCATATATTAACAAACTTAAAATAGTTATTTCAACAACATAAAATAACACACAAAACCTTCAAAGCATACATACCACGTGGAAAAATAAAAAGAATAGCGAATTTAATTAACCAACTTAAAAGACCGAACAATCAACCGGTCAAAAGAAAACAATGAAACATCCCAAATCGTTTAATTTCAAAATGTTGATTATGTTTGTAACTTTGTAATAATACAATTTTCTAACCATATTGGCACACAAATTATGTATGAAGTTCAAGGACAGGCAAACGAACTAAGGAAGTGCTAACCAGCCATCCTGCAATCCCGGGAGCTTCAGTACCATGAAGACAAGATATTACCTGCTCACAAAGATGTTGCTACTTGATAGGAAAATAATTTTGAACGAAATTAAAGTGTAACTTGTGGCGTCTTTATGTACCTTAAGATCACCATATTGAATTTTGCAGCTGCAAGCACAGAGGTTCTAGAATTGAGAGCAGTTATCATTCCTGCTTTAGGAATTGACAGTGTTTGTTGCTCCATAGCTACATGTATAGCAACCCTGATTACAAATTTTTACAAGTTATGTCTAAAATTTAATGAAAACAAAAAAGAAACCACAATGTTCAGGGACAAGGTCTGCATCTCATTATACCAAGTTTCCAACATCATTTTAAATGCCAACTTACCCAAAATGAACCTTTTGTTGTTACATGCTACATAGAGTTTATTCATCCAGGTTTAAAATTGGAGACACATAAGCAACAGCAGGTAGGAATTGTAAGGTAATAAATCATTGATTGCATTCTCTCATTTACAATGGACAATATACAACCATACAAGTGAATCTCCTATTTTTTGGAGATTGATATTATGCTAATCACTAATTTACATTGCCATATACGTATGCATGATTTTAGGTGTCCATTACACCCCCGCAGTCGAAGCGGGAGGCACATGTATGCTTAGACTGTTCCGAAAATCGTCGAATAGAACCCGAGGAAGACCCTTGGTAAAGATGTCTGCAATCTGAAAGCGGGACGACATGTGTAGGATTCGGACCAGCCCTTTTTGAACGTGCTCCCTGACAAAGTGAATGTCGAGCTCGATGTGCTTTGTTCGCTGATGTTGAACCGGGTTTCTAGATAAGTAAATGGCGCTGACATTGTCGCAGTAAACTAGTGAGGCTTTATTCAGAGGACGATGTAGCTCAAGGAGAAGGTTTCGCAACCAGCATATCTCTGCAACTACGTTGGCAACGCCGCGGTATTCGGCCTCGGCACTCGAACGAGAAACAGTAGATTGCCTTTTAGAGGACCATGATATCAAGTTATCTCCTAGATAGACACAATACCCGGATGTGGAGCGACGAGTGTCGGGGCAGCCTGCCCAATCAGCGTCTGTGTAGGCACGGATGAAGAGATCCGAGGAGGAGCGAAGATTAAGACCGTACTCAACCGTGCCTTGTAAATACCGGATGATATGTTTAAGAGAGTTCCAGTGAGAGATGCAAGGGGAGTGCATGTGCATACATATTTGCTGAACCGCGTATGCAATGTCGGGTCTCGTGAAAGTTAGGTACTGTAATGCTCCGGCCAAGCTTCTGTACGTGGTAGGGTCATCAAACTGCGAGTCCGGTTCACTACCCAATTTACTTTGTGTATCTACCGGCGTCGCTGCAGGTTTGCACAAGTCCATACCAGCCCGATGAATGATGTCTTTTGTGTACGCATGTTGAGACAAAAAAGTGAGTTTCTTGTTGTAGTGACCGATATGCCCAAAAAGTAGGACAAGGGCCCCAAATCTTTCATAGCGAATTCGCCTGCAAGAATACTCATGAGTTGTTGGCGCAGTCGGTCGGAGGAAGTGGTGAGAATGATATCGTCCACATAAATTAGTAGATAGGCAACATCATGGCCGTGGTGATAGATGAACAAAGAATTATCCGTTTTGCATTGAGTGAAACCATGTCGAATGACAAAATCGGTGAATCGTTGATACCAAGCCCTTGGAGCTTGTTTGAGGCCGTAGAGAGACTTCTTGAGGCGGCAAACATGATCAGGATAGTCCCGGTGGCGAAATCCCATTGGTTGGTACATGTATACGGTTTCCTGTAAGTGGCCGTGTAAGAAAGCATTTGTGACATCCAATTGGTGTATGGGCCATGATTTAGAGAGAGCCAGGGTAAGAACAGTTCGGATAGTGGTGGGTTTGACTACCGGACTGAAGGTGTCACCACAATCAACTCCAACCTGTTGAATACGACCGTCGCATACCAGCCATGCTTTGTAACGTTCTAAAGAGCCATTGGAACGAAACTTGTGTTTAAATAACCACATGCTACGAATAATGTTCATGTCGGGACGACGTGGTACTAGTTCCCAAGTATCAATTTTAATAAGTGCACTAAATTCTGTTTGCATGGCGTCATACCATTCAGTTGTGGACAAGGCAAGGTGGGGCATTTTTGGGATTGGAACAAGGGAAGTGGTGTGAAGGTTAAATAGGTGTTTCGGTTTGGTGATACCGTCCATTGCTCTTGTTTGCATGGTACGGGGTGGTGGCTGTGAGTTCGAGGGGTGGGCTGAAGTAGTTTGGGCTGGAGAGGTGTGCGATTGGGCCGGCTGGAGTGGGCTGGAAGAGTTTGTAGGTGGGCCAGGGGATGAATGTGGGCTGAAGGCAGTGGAGGATGGGGTGGTTGGGCCGGATGGAGTTGGGCTAGAGGAGGCAGGGGGTTGGGCGTTGTTTGGGTCAGAGGGTTGGGATGTTTGTATAGAGTCCCATAACAGTGGGTTAAAGGGAAGGGTTAAAAAGTTGTAATTAGGGGTAGTAGTGGAATATTGGATGGAAAATGGATAAATGGATTCTTCGAATAATACATGTCGGGATATAAGAATTTGATTGTTGAAAATGTCAAGGCATTTATATCCTCGATGGTTAGAGGGGTAGCCAAGAAAGACACAAGGTTTGGAGCGGTTTGTGAGTTTATTTATAGTGGAGGAGGAGGTGATGGGATAACATAGGCAACCGAATACGCGAAGATGTATGTAGATTGGAAGAACATTGTAGAGAAGGGTGGTGGGGGATAGAAATTTGTGGTTTTTCTTAGGAAGAATATTTAGGAGGTAGGTGGCGGTTTCAAGAGCATGGTGCCAAAATGATGGAGATAAGGAGGCTTGAGATAATATGGTACGAATCATGTTGTTAATGGTTCGTATTTTTCTCTCGGCTTTACCATTTTGGGATGAGGTGTGGGGACAAGAGAAACGAAATTGCATACCATTGGTGGAGCAAAATTGTTTAAAACTATTGTTGGTGTATTCGGTGCCATTATCACATTGGAATTGTTTAATTTTTCGCTCAAATTGGGTGTTGATAAGGTTGTAAAAATTGGTGAAAGTGGTGTAAACTTGTGATTTATTTGTTAGGGGATAGGTCCATAGAAAATCCGTTTTATCATCAAGAAATAATATATAATAGCGATGACCGCTTGTGCTTAAAACGGGGGAGGTCCACAAGTCACTATGAATGATATCAAAAGGAAGGTGAGTTTTATTCATGGAATCATAAAATGGGAGTTTAACACTTTTGCCAAAAACACATGATTGACAAAGCGTATTGTTTGGTTTACTAAAATTAATAGAAGAACTAGACTTTAATGAATGCAATAAAGAGGTGCCCGGGTGCCCAAGTCGTTGATGCCAACGGTCTTGAGTGATGCCAACTAATGCAGTGGGTTTGGTGGGATGCTTGATGAAGTTGGTGGTGAGGGGATAGAGATCTCCCGAGCTATTGCATCGTAGGATAGGTTCCTTGGTCTTGAGATCCTTCACAAGAAAACCAAACGGGTCAAATTCAATGGAAATTAAATTGTCTGTCGTTAGGCGACGGACCGAGATGAGATTTTTAATTAGATTTGGAGCATAAAGGATGTTGTTCATTTTTAGTGGTGGGAAGGGTGAAGGTAACGTTTTGTTGCCTTGTCCAATAACGGGAATGGTCGTGCCATTGCCAACAATTATTTGTTTATTAGTGCAAGTGTTAAAAATAAACGGGGAGTTCGTACCGGGTTGTTCCATGTGTCCAGTTGCGCCGGTGTCCATGTAACCGATGGGATCAGAAGGTTGGCTCATAGACAAGGTGTAGAGGGCCTGCGCAATATCAGTGGGAGTTGGGCTGTAACCTGCCATGTGGGCCTGAGCTGGACGAGAGCCCAAGATACCTGGAGAGTTGTTGGGCCGAGGGGTGGAGGGGTAAGGGCAGGGAGGTGTTGTGTTGGATTGTGGGTTGTAGGAGTTGTTGAGGAGAGAGGCCCATTGGTTAGTGGCCCAGGTGTTTGGAAAGATAATATAGGGATGTTGAGGTTGGGTCGAATGGTTGGGTTGATTTGGTTGATTGGTTTGGCTCTTGGAACTGTTGGACTGAGATGGTGAGCGACCTCGACCTCGTCCACGAGGGCGGCCTCTACCACGAGTGGAGTCAGAGGAGTTCGGAGGGGCTGGAAAATTTGTGTTGCGAGGAGGGCGAGGTTGGCTTTGGACATGAAGGGCTGTTGCGGTTTGTTGGGAAGAGTGAAGTGCTTGGTTAGCTTTGGTTGTTTCATTCATACATAGCTGTGAACGGACATGAAAGAAGGAGGGTAGGGGTTAAGTATTTTGGAGTATGGTGCCAACGGTTTCGTATTGTTCGGTGAGCCCGGCGATGGTCTGCAAAACGAGGTCGTGTTCGTCAACAGGAGCATCAACATTGTTTAATTGGTCAGACAAAACTTTGAGTTCTTGACAATAGTCATGCATGGAGGAAAAATTTTCGAGACGAGTGTTAGCGAATTTTTGTTTGAGAAGGAGGGCTCGAGTGGCTTTGTTGTCTTGAAAGAGGTTTTCAATGGCTTTCCAAGCATCATAGGCCGTGGTGCTCTTTTTGATGACGGTTTTTAGGAGACCGGTGGAGATCGTGCCATAGATCCATTGAAGGACGATGGCGTCAGGTCGTTCCCATGAGTCGGTATGAGGGGGAGCCGTTTGCTTTTCTTTATCCGTGAATGAAGCGGCGGCAGGGGAGGGACGAGGTTGAAGATGGTCGGCCACGAGAAAAGCCGTGCAATGAATCCGGAATAGCTCCGACCATGTGTGATAGTCGGCAGCTTCGTTGTCTAAGGTGATGGGAACGAATGTTCGGATGTTGGAAACGGTGACGGCAGGATGAAGTTTCTGGTCGGCCATTGAGGGAGAGGAAGCGATGAAAATTTTGGGCAGGGATTAGGAGGATCGTGAGGGTGATACCATGTAAGGTGATGAATCATTGATTGCCTTCTCTCATTTACAATGGACAATATATAACCAAACAAGTGAATCTCCTATATTTTGGAGATTGATATTATGCTAATCACTAATTTGCATTGCCATATACGTATGCATGATTTTAGGTGTCCATTAGGAATGATACCGGTACCGAAATGTTCGGTTCAGTATCGGTTCGGTACCGGTATTTAAGGTAAATTTCGGGAAATACCGGTACCGGTACCATACTGGTCCCGAAAACCCAAAAAACTTTGGTACCGATAGCAATCAGTATCAATACAGATTTTACCCATCCCTAACAGCAGGGATGTTTTCTAGTGAAAAACGATACGATCTCTTCATTCTAACCATCAGTTCGCACCAAAGTCACAATCAAAACGCGTACAAAAAAAATATATGAAAATTTGAAGTTTGAAAATGTGAAACAAATGGTAACATAAATAATTAAATTTAACAATCTTATATCTCCATCTTGATTAAAAGATGGTCACTAGCTTTTGTTTGAAGGGGACTCTATTTGCATATTCATGATAGATGATGTTGATGTGGTTCCCTCCTATTGACACGTTCACCTGAAATGAATACTACAAAATTATATTCAAGTTTATGCATTATACCTATGGCAAAGAAAATAAAGGTTGTATAATCTAAGTCTAATATTAATGTTAACTGTAAATTGAGAACGGTACCAGCCATTTGGGAAGACAACACTCTGTTCCTCCATCAGATCATATTCAAGCATCACCTCCAATAACTCTTGCCATCACCAAAGCAAAATTCAAAAACATAAAGGAAATGACGTGAGGAAACCATCAATTTTGTTAGTAAAAGGTGTGAGGGGAGAAAAGAGTGATGGTTAATATAGGTGTCCGTTACCTTAATCCACTTAATAGTTACTTGTATTGGGAACAATAATATATATAATGACATAAAATAACAATAACAATGTAACATTATAGCATTTTTCATACATTTTAGACCATAAACCATGTACATGAAAAATGCATGTTAACTCGTTAGAAAATCCTTTTTGACATAAGGGGGGCGTCTTTAGCATAAAATAAAGTTATGGCTTTATACTCCCACTTGAATAAGACTTCTAATTTAGACTTAAGTTAGATTCAAAAAAACATATTAAATAATGAAAAATTATACCACATTTAAACAAATATATATACTAAATAATGAGCCGGCCTTGGAATTGACATCATGTTTTTAGATTATCCAATCATAAAGACAACAATCCACACATCACACACACAAATAGACATCAAATTTGACACACCACACACACAACAAATAACATATACACCAATTCACTCACAGCGTAAGTATTTCCAACCAAACCAAAATAATAATCAAAAGCCCGGAGAGGTCCTAGTAGCAAAAAGGTTGTTACAATGGCGATGAGGTGTTATATAGGGTAGTATGAGTTGTAAGAACGCCAACTTATTAAACAATACACGTCACTAAGAGCATCCGCAATAAGGAGGCATGAAAACACTAAAAAAACATATATAGTCAGCTTTCATATCATAAAAATATAATTCTTTAAAATCATCCAAAACTCACCCAACAATGAATCCTAAAAACACTTGAAAACATTGTCATATCAGCACCGTCTTTTACTTTTAACAAAATTATTATTTTTTATCCACTACCCAACACCCCGCCCCACCCCACCCCACCACCTACAATATAGAAAAATGGATGTGTAAAAGCTCCAAAATACAAGATATAAACACCTTATTGTGAATGCTCTAAGAATAGTTTTATTAACAACCCAACTCAACCCAACATTTTAATAAAAAAACTAATTTCTCTCTCTTTCATATACACAACCCAATCTAACCCAATTTTTCACTTTTATTCCCAACCCAATTATTTTAATACATATATTTATTTAGGTTTTAATTTATTCTATAAAATTTATTAAAATTAAAAAAAATGTTTTGTCTTTTAAATTGTATTATTTTAAATATAAAAAATATTAAAAACTTGAATTTTTTACAAGTAACAAAACTAATTTTACATATAATAATATTATAAAAAATACATGTTTTTAAAACTGTTCCGTTTCTAACAAAATTTATATCGAAATGCTCATCAAAATAAACTAAACAAGACCGTGTTTTTAAAATAAGTTAAATAATATAGATTATTAAAAAAATCAAATTATATACAAAAGAAATTGTTTGAAAGAAAAGAATGAAAAAATGAATATTTAAATGAAGTTGGGTCATGGCCTAGGTTGATCTCATGGCTTGGGTTGTACACTGTAACTAATTTAATTTATTTTTTAATAGGTAAATATTGTAACAACCTCATAGGAGGTTATTGATAAAGCTAGTCTAACAAATGCCATACATCCATACAACTTTTGAGTACACCGTACACACTCGGCTTTTTCTATACTTAAAAGCATAACAAGTTATTATTATTTAAAAAAACACGTTACCAATAAGCTAGTGATAGAGTAGTAAAAGAGAGACTTAGTGTTCTATGTGACTCAGGTTTAATTCTTGCCCTATCATTTAGTTTCAACCAATATTTTTGAGACCAGACAGGTTTCGGTCGGTCCGACCGAGATTCGATCCCTTGGGGTCCGGTTCTATGTAGTTCGCCCGCTCTAGAAAACCTGTCATTCAAACCGGCTCACTGGTCCGATCGAAGAACCAGATCGGTTGAACCAATTTGCTTTGGAAAAAAATAATTTTTATTTGGCTTTTTTTCAACTTTAACCGTCATTTTTGAGGTGAAATTTTATTGGACTAGATCGACCGGTTGAACCGTCTAACCGGTAGCCTATCCGGTTATCAAAACATTGGTTTCAACGTCACCAAGGTGATGATTGAAAACAAGGCGAGTATTCATGGGCGTTGGCCTTAGATGAGGGATTTATCTCACCTCACCTCACCTCACCTCACTGTCATGCTTTTGGATTAATGTTCACAGGTGTTGGGCCTTAGTTGAAGGTTTTCTCTGGCATATCTCTCGATGCGATGAATTTAGACGGTGGCTCTTTTAAAGGATTCATTAGAGCATTCTCATTATATTTTCTCTCTTCATTTAATTAAATGATACTTTTTATACCTTTTATCATTACATTTTCTTCACTCACAACCACTCTCAAAATATATTAAAAAATTACAGGGGATGAACAACAACTTTTCAAATATACAGAAAAATAATACTTTTTCTAAAATATAAAAACTTTTCACTTATAACGATCTAAATCACTCTCTAAATTATAAAAATACCCCTCACATAAAATGAGGGTCGGATGAGAATGCTATTAAAAAAAAGGAAAAAAAAACTTATCAAAACTATTAAAATGAAGATAATGTAACCGGTGATGAAATGACAAAATCCAGACCACACATCAAGAACAAGAAACCTTCCAAACTCACACCCTCTTCCTCCTTCTAGAATCCTCTTTCTCACCCCCCAAAACCCCTCTTATTCTTTCCACACTTCCAAGGGTTTTTGCAGCCACCCTTTAATCTTTAACATCATGGCACCTGTTCTAAGCAGAAGTTTAACCCCTGCTTCTGTCCTGTTCTCATCCAAATCCAATACCCAAAACAGGTTATTATCAAGAAGTGGTTTCTTGCATCAAAATGGGCTTAAAAGCAACAATCTTTCTTGCTCTGGGTTGAAACTGAAGGTGGGTAAAAGAGGTGGCAGTGTGGTGGTGAAGTGTGAGGCTTCTGCTGTTGCTGAGAAAGAAGGTGTTGAGTCTTCTGGGGAGAGTTTTGAGTATCAGGCTGAGGTAGTTTTTTTTTGGTTGAATTTGGGTTATTATTTTCTAGGGTTACTTATTCTTGATGTTCTTGATACAAAATTTGTTATCTTTATTTATTTATTTTTATTTTTTAAGATAAAGTTAATAACTTGTGTGTTTCTTGTGAGTTTTGAGTCCCAGGCTGAGGTGGGTTTGTTGACTTTTTTTATTGTTTTGGTTGAATTTGGGTTATTATTTTCTAGAGTTACTTATTCTTGATGCTCTTGATAGAAAATTTGTTATCTTTATTTATTTATTTTTATTTTTTTAAATTATTTTTTATGATGAAGTTAATAACTTGTGTGTTTCTTGTGAGTTTTGAGTACCAGGCTGCTGGGGGTGTCTTGAATTTTTTAATTTTTTGGTTGGAATTAGGTTATTTTTGATGTTCTTGATATTGATTTATTGGAATTTTGTTATCTGTTCTTTGTTTATGATAAAGTTCATATTTTTATGAATCTTTTAAAGATTGTGTTTCAGTCTATTATGTTTATGCAGCTTAAAATCTTGAATTTTATATCA
Source organism: Bidens hawaiensis (assembly GCF_021521415.1). Lineage (NCBI taxonomy): Eukaryota > Viridiplantae > Streptophyta > Magnoliopsida > Asterales > Asteraceae > Bidens > Bidens hawaiensis. The sequence goes on along the minus strand of NW_027497965.1, from coordinate 16,293 downwards.
TTTTGGTTGAAATTGGGTTGCCAAGTTTCATAATCGTTTTAGGGTTAGCTGTCCTTGATGTTCTTGATATTTTGATTGATTGGAATATTGTTATCTGTTTGTCTTTGTTTATGATAAAGTTCATATTTTTATGTTTCTTTTAGAGATTTGTGTTTCAGTTTATCATGTTTATGCAGCTTAAAATCTTGGAGTTGTATCATTTTGGTTGGAATTGGTTTGCCCGGTTTCATAATTTTTTAGGGATAGTTATCCTTTATGTTCTTGATTGAAATTTGTTATCTTTTTGTTTTTTGTTTTTTGTTATAAAGTGTTTCTTGTGATTATTTTTAATGTTTATGAACAACTAATTGATTTTGAGTTTATCATGTTTATGTTCTTGTTGACCTTTAAAGAATCTTTAATGTGATGCTTATGAAGCTTAAAGTTTTGAATTTTTATCATTTTGGCTGTAATTGGGTTACTAAATTTCATATTTTTTTAGGGTTAGTTATTTGTTTGTGTTTATTTATGATAAAGTTTATAGCTTGTGTGTTTGTTTCAAAGTTTTCTGAATGTTTATGAACAAATTGTTTGTAGATTAATGTTTGCAGATTTTCAGCCTTATCATTTTAATGTTCTTGTCGACTTTTCAGGATTCTGTAATGTTTTCTCAATGTTTATGAATAGAATGCTTGCAGTTTTTATTTTATTTTGTTTATGTTCTTGTTGATTTTTAAAGATTCTTTAACTGATGCTTATAAAGCTTAAAATCTTGAATTTTGGATACAGGTGTCTCGCTTGATGAATCTGATTGTTCATAGTTTTTACAGCCGCAAGGAAATTTTTCTCAGGGAACTTGTGAGGTAAAGATATCTCTTTTTGTTCTGCACTTATAATAATAATAATAATAATAATAACAATAATAATAATAATAACAATAATAATAATAATAATAATAATAATAATAATATTACTTATGCTCTTTTTTTGTTTTTTTGTTTTTTGTTTCAGTAATGCAAGTGATGCACTTGATAAACTAAGATTCTTAAGTGTAACCGACCCGTCATTACTTGGAGATGCTAGTGAGCTGGAGATCCGTATCAAACCCGATCCGGAGAAAGGGACCATCACAATTTCGTAAGATTCTTTACTTATTCCATTCGGGAAGAGAGAGAGTTAAAAGTTGAATCAGCATTTTAATATAATTGTTTTTTAGAGATACCGGTATTGGAATGACCCGTGAAGAGCTAATTGACTGCCTTGGAACTATTGCTCAAAGTGGCACTTCTAAGTTCTTGAATGCACTTAAGGTACTTGTTCTTTTTATTATACGATCCTTTACTAGTAATGCGTATGCAATTCAGTTATCTTTAATAAAATTGTAATGTTTTTTTTTTCCGTGTAATAAGAGAACAAGGATCTTGGAAGTGACAACAGCTTGATTGGTCAATTTGGTGTCGGGTTCTATTCGGCTTTCTTGGTTGCTGAAAAGGTCTTTATTAACATTCTTGATTCTTCACACATAATTGTTCGTTAATTTTGTAATTATAGTTATCTTACTTATTATTACATTATCTTGCAAATAATTAGGTGAGTGTGTCCACAAAGAGTCCCAAATCAGACAAACAATACATTTGGGAAGCATCAGCTGATAGCAGCTCGTATGTAATTAAAGAAGAAACCGACCCCGAAAAGCAGATTCGTCGTGGGACGGAAATAACACTTTATTTGAATGTAATTTATGTGTTTTTGTTATAAAGTTTTTAACTTTTTACATTATTATATCTTGTGAATTTATTTATAATTTTAGTTGAATTGATCGTCTTTTTATTTGTTTATAGGACGATGACAAATATGAGTTCACCGAGCCAAGCAGGGTTCAGGGTTTAGTGAAAAACTACTCACAGTTTGTTTCGTTTCCCATATACACGTGGCAAGAGAAATCAAGAACAGTTGAGGTTAATTAGTTGGTTATAACTTCTAGTTACCATTTTTTCCATAAATAAGTATAAATGGTAATGTGATATTATTGTTATTGTTTACAGGTAGAAGAAGAGGAAGAACCGAAGGAAGGAGAAGAAACACCACCCGAGGTAAATATTAGTGTGTTGACCTTTTGACCCGTGTTGACTTTGAGTTAGTTAGACTTTTGCTATTTAACTAACACGCTAATAATAACGCCTAGAGAAACCAAATAAAGTTTATTTAGCCTTATCGCGTTTTTATTATTTTTATTTTAATTTTAACAAAATTTATGTTGTTTGCTGACGGTTTACAGGGTGAGAAGAAGAAAAAGACAAAAACCGAAAAATACTGGGATTGGGAACTGGCCAACGAGACAAAACCTATATGGGTAAGTTAAACCACTTTAAATAAATATTTTTGACATTTATTATTTAGATTTTAGGATTTTTACATGATTAAATTGCAGATGAGGAATCCAAAGGAGGTTGAAAAAGATCAATATAACGAGTTTTACAAGAAGACATTTAACGAGTTTCTTGATCCACTTGCATACACTCACTTTACCACTGAGGTATTTACCATTTAGTTTATTTTTAACAAATTGCATGTATTATATTATTATTATACAATAAAAAAAAATTAATGCTTACAATTTGTGCAGGGTGAAGTGGAATTTAGAAGTGTAATCTACATCCCGGGAATGGCACCAATGAACAATGAAGATGTAGTAAATCCCAAAACCAAGAATATTCGTCTTTATGTGAAACGTGTGTTTATTTCAGATGATTTCGATGGTGAACTGGTAAATATGTTTCCATTAATTTAACAAGCAAACGATTGCTAAAACATATTTTAATTAAATTTCCTAAATTTTGGTTCTTGATATGCAGTTTCCAAGATACTTGAGCTTTGTAAAGGGTGTGGTGGATTCAAATGATCTCCCTCTAAATGTTTCTCGAGAAATTCTTCAAGAAAGTCGAATTGTACGTTAAAAATCCAATCTTTATCTTACTAAAATATATTATCTTAATTTTATATATTAAAGACATAATTTTTTATTTTTTATTTATTTTTTTGGGTTCTTGTGCTACAGGTTAGAATAATGAGAAAGAGGCTTGTTAGGAAAACTTTCGACATGATACAAGAACTTGCAGACAATGAGAACAAAGAGGTTAATAATTTAATATATTTTAAATTTGTCACACTTAGCTATTTTATTTTTTTAAGGTGTATGTATATACAAGTTGAGTTTGATGAAATTATTATAGGATTACAGAAAGTTTTGGGAGAATTTTGGCAAGTTTATAAAGTTGGGATGCATCGAGGACACGGGAAATCATAAAAGAATAACTCCATTGTTGCGGTTTTTCTCATCGAAAAGTGAAGACGAGTTGATAAGTTTAGATGAATATCTCGATAACATGAATGAAAAACAAAATGTGATTTATTATATTGCAACCGACAGCTTGAAAAGTGCTAAATCGGCTCCCTTTTTGGAGAAATTGGTGCAAAAGGATATCGAGGTACGCTTTTCTATAAGAAAGATTTAGACTTTATTAAAAGTAAATGTTGGTTTCCGTTTGTTTTATAAATTAGTTTCTCAAATGATTTTGTGGGTCCCGTCTTTGAAGGTGCTATATTTAGTCGAGCCTATTGATGAGGTGGCGATTCAGAATCTTCAAACATATAAAGAGAAGAAATTTGTTGATGTGAGCAAGGAGGATCTTGAGCTTGGTAAGTTGACCTTTGACTAGGCATGTAAACGAACACGAGCATATCATGTTTGGGTTTGTTTGTTTGACTTTTACCAACAATTGAACACGGACTATTGAACGAACATGGTGTTCCTGTTTGTGTTCGTTCATTAAGAATATGAGTGTGGTTGTGATCGTTTGCCTGCCACTTTATTGTAATCGTTTTGATTTTAATGAGAAATAGCAGATCTTATTAAAAAAAAAGTGTTAGCCTAATAAATTTTATTGAATATATTAATGAACGAACTTAAACGAACATACACAAAAACATACATGAACAAACGCAAGCGGACTTAAATGAACTCACGTTCATATACAAATGAACAAATGAGACGTGTTCATGTTCATTCATTTAAAATTTTGGCAATTGGTAAGTTGACCTTTGACCAACCGTTGACTTGTAGGTGACACGGACGAGGTTAAAGAACGAGAAAACAAGCAAGAATACATCCTTCTTTGCGACTGGATGAAACAACAGCTCGGCGACAAAGTCGCAAAAGTACAAATCTCAAACCGTTTAAGTTCTTCGCCTTGTGTTCTTGTTTCTGGCAAGTTCGGATGGTCTGCTAATATGGAACGGTTGGTATTCGTTTAAAGAAAGCACAAACTCTTGGTATTCGTTTCCCACTTCATTTTTGTATTTAATTAGTAAAATGTAACATTATTTTTCAGGTTAATGAAAGCACAAACTCTTGGTGATGCTTCAACTTTGGAGTTCATGAGGGGTAGAAGAATAATGGAAGTCAACCCTGATCATCCAATCATTAAAGACTTAAATGTAAGTACTTAGTAATTATAACTATATTTTTTTTTAAAACAATTACTTTTTGATTTTATTTTATATAATATTTTGCAGGCTGCATGTAAGAATGCACCAGAAAGTAGTGAGGCAAAGAGAGCTGTGGATCTTTTATATGAAACAGCTTTAATAGCAAGTGGATTTACTGTAAGCACTTATTATTATTTTTTTTAAAGATTATTTGATTTACTTCTCTTTTGTTTTTATTATTATTATTATTATTATTATTATTATTATTATTATTTATTTTTATTACTTTTTTGATTATCATTATTATTATTATTTGAGTAAACTGTGGTTTTCGTCCCTATGGTTTGTCCAAATCTGCAGTTTTAGTCCGATAGTTTCAAATTTGTGATTTTCGTCCCTGTGGTTTCATTTCACTTGCAATTAAACCCGATTCTCTAATCCCGTTAAGTCTGGTCGTTAAACCCATCAGCGTGTCCTTCACGTGAGGGGCAGTTTTGTTCTTTTTCTCCCCAAATAAACCCCAGTCCTAATTTGCAAGCCCCCTCACGTGAGGGCTGGGGTGTATTTTGGGGGAAAAAAGGACAAAACTGCCCCTCACGTGAAAGGCATGCTGATGGGTTTAACGACCAGATTTAACGGGATTAGTGAATTCGGGTTTAATTGCTAGTGAAATAAAACCATAGGGACGAAAATCGCAAATTTGAAACTATTGGACCAAAACTGCAGATTTGGACAAACCACAGGGACGAAAACTGTAGTTTACTCTTATTATTTATTAATTTTTTTTGACAATTTTTTAGTTGAAAAAAAAATATGATTTGATTTACTTCTCTTTATTACTACTACTTTTTTTGATTATTATTAATTTTTTTAACAATTTTTTATTTGAAAAAAAAAGATGATTTGATTTACTTCCCTTTTGTTTATTATTATTTTTTGACAATTTTTTATTTGGAATATGTAGCCTGATAGTCCAGCTGAATTGGGTGGCAAGATATATGAGATGATGGCGGTTGCTCTCGGTGGAAAGTGGGGAAGAGTTGAGGAAAGTGAAGGCGTTGACCCGACAACTGAGTCCGAGTCCACTGAAGAGACGGAAGTTGTCGAGCCATCTGAAGTGAGGACCGAAACCGACCCATGGAGTATGTGATTGGGTTTATATTAATTAATAAACGTCAGTCTTTAGAGATCGAATCGGGAGGAGGGATAAGGAGTTTTGGGGCGAGAATTTTATGATTTGTTATGTTGATGAAAAATGGAGTTAATTCATGTTTAAATTGAAACTTTGTGGTTTATTTATATTACCTTGCAAATTTATTTCGTTTAGAAAATATTCGATCTGTGAGAAAACTCACACATAAGGTTGACGTCAGTGAACACTCACCTAAAGGCACGGTAGTGTGGTGAGATAAAACCCGTTCAGTTTAAGGATCCAAGTAGTGAACGCCACTTGCTTGTCTAGTCTCGAATCATCAACTCTGATGCCATTGAAACTAAATGATGGGGGTGGGAATCAAACTTGAGTCACATGACAAACCAAGTTTCTTCATTATCATTTCACTATCAGCTCATTGGCATAAAATATATTAGTTATAAAACGTATATTTTTTTTGAACGACAACTTTCATTAAAATTACACCAATCATGCCAATGAAGAGATTTATACAAAGACCTATTTTTAATCTTAAGAAACCCAAAGACTTGATATTCTCCCTAATTTTAGTCTCTGAAGTAACCGTGCTCCTCTCTAATTTTAGTCTCTGAAGTAACCGTGCTTTCTAAAATAGCCTCATTTCTTTTCTTCCAAATGTGCCAACAAGCCGTCAATGTAATACCATGAAGCGCATTCTTCTTCTCACCCGATGAAGCTGTTTTATGAAGTTAAAAATAGGGGGTATGTGACACCAAGAGCTAATGAAGCTCTAAACTCGATTTGCGATACATATACATTTGTTACAATCAAAGAAATAAAAATAACAAGTTTAAATTTCAAAATTTAAACCCATAACTAATATCTTAAAATATGATAACTATACATATAGTTTCCATAATTAATTTCTTGTTATGAAAATCCATTAACTTAGGCAACAAGGATTAAACACATCCGTGTCTATAAATAAACTACTTGCATTCATTGTAATCAAACATTTACATATTCAACAACAATGGAAAATTTTCTGTCGCTTAATGTTCATGCTCCAGTCAAGAAATCATCATCATCAAGAACTTTGCCATTGTTCTATGATCCGAATTTGCGGTGCGAAAAACGGTACGTGTACATATAATAATATAACACATTAAACCTAGTTTCGTGAAATAAGTTATAACTTAATTAGCATGAAAACTTAATTAGATGGATATTGGAATGTTGGTGAATGAAGATGTAATCGTGCGGTTGAAGCGGTTCATCACGGGTGAGATGTTTTGGATATGAAGTTCGTGATCCAGAAACGCTTATTCGAAAGTGATTTGAATACAACCCAGAACAGACTAAGCATGCCGGTTAAGCAATTGGTGACACGACCACATGAGTTTTTGACGGCTGAGGAGATGGTTAATGAAAGTAAAGAGGGTATCGAGGTTAGAGTGGTGGGGCCCGCAATGCAAGTGTATAAGCGATCGTTGTGGTTGAAGACGTGGTACATGAAACGAACCAACAATTATGTGTTGGAAGACTAACTGGAACCACTTTGTGGACGATAATAAGGTTTTGAGGACACACACGATGATTCAAGTGTGGTCGTTTCGTAAGAACCGAAAATTGTGCTTTGCTATCGTGCCCGTGGAGATACCTGATGGTGCAAATAAGTTCTCGTATTCGTGTTGATGTTTAACTTCTTTTCGAACAAGATATTATAATTGTATTAATTTTTTTTTCTCTTTTTGTATTTTGTTTCATTTTTATAGCTATAAATCGATATAAAAAAGGCTACAATTCACATTCTATAAATCAATATTGCGGGTTTTAACATATAGGCGGTGTTGTAGTGATTGCCAGGCGTTAGTCGAACGTTGAGGTAAGGACTGGTGATTAATCGGCTTGATACCTACTCAGGATATTTACAACCATATATAAACAATTTCAAACCGGTTTTTCATGGCAGGTTGGGCCCAAACTATCTTCAAGAAGTAAGAATACAATCTGATCTACAAACCGGGTAGGGTCGGGTTGGGAACTTATTAGGGTCAAACCGGTTCTAGTGTGATATCGGGTCATTACATAAACCAGTTTACTGTCTCAAACCCGATTTTTTTGCCCATCTCTGATGCACGGCTATGAAAGGTGTATTGATGTCCATTGAACATACTCTTAGGAGCGTCCAACATCTCTTAGAAAAGTTTCTAAGCTTTTTATACAACCATTGGGCATTAGGGATGAGTACCAATATTGAAAATACTAATACTGAAAATTGCCAAAAATGAGTACAAGTACCAAAATGCTCGGTATAGTACCGGTACCCGCTGGCAAAAAAAATCAGTAAAATATCGATTCCGAACCAATCACGATACCTAAAAAACAGGTATGAAAGTAGCTGGTACAATTTACTCATCCTTATTAGGGAATGGAATATGACATACATATTTATTATTTAACTAATGGCTACTGCAAAGTTGATTAGTTGAATGTAAGTGTCTTTTGGGCTAATGAAAATAAGTAGATGTAAAGAATAGAAACACTTGTTTAAGTAAAAAGAATGAAATCACAAAGTGTATTGGAAATTGTAAAAAATGAGCAACCCAATCCCTATCGGGCGAACAAAAAGTTGGATTAAGGAGACAATTATATCCAAGCCGTAGGACGAAAACCGTGTTTGATTTTTAAAAAAAGTTAAATTATGTATTTATAATAAAATTTGATATATAAGTTCGTATATTATTTAACTATGTATTCAATTAGGTAAATTTGTCCTAGCTAGCGTGGGCACACAACTTAGTCTGATCATAGTGAGGTAATATGATTCTTTAAATTTGGGAGTGCGGAGGGCTAAAGCACAAGAAAAGTCGGGAGTTTTGTTATCAAAAGCAAGGTTGGTGTGTTTTTTTGACTTAAAACCAGTGGCGAAGCTTGGGCTTCGCCATGGCGGTGACCGAAGTCACGGACCCCAAAATTTTCGGGTCGGCGATTCGGTACGTGTCGGTGGTTCTGGTCGTGTCGGTGGTTCGGTTCGGGTCGGATCAAACAATATGACATCCATATATATAATTTTGTTTTTCACTCATTCAAAACGATTATTCTTACAATTAAAAAAAAAAACTAGACCTAAAATATCCATAACATGATAATAATAATAATAATAATAATAATAATAATAATAATAATACGAGAGCCGAGAGGAGAGTGAGTACCTTAGAAGAAGAATTACAAAGCAGCTCGACGACCTTTTAGATTTTTGAATTCTTCAATTATGGATTCCGAATCACATGTTTCAGCAATGTCTTTTTCTATGTAAACCACCAAGCTATTACAATACCTATTACAAGCTTAATTGACTAGTTTTCCTAAATCCCCAATTCACAATTACAAACCCTAATTTTATAATCATTGATTTAACAACACAATAACACAAAGGAAGAGCATATAAAGTATTACCTTGCGGTGTTGGATGAGCGGGGATGAGCGGCGGCGGTGGATGAGCGCGGACGGCGGTGGGGCGGTGGGGCGGTGGCGGTGGCGATTGGTAAACAGAAGACAGAAGGGAAAGGGAAGTAGGTGAGGGCGTGCGTGAGACTGAGGCCGATCCTTTTTTTTTAATTCCCATTTGTTTTTTGTTTTTTAGTTAAAGTTATGTTATCCAATAATTTACAACAAGCCCCCTCCAAATTTGAGTGCTATTAAAAACTAAGATTTTTTACAATTTTTATAACATTTGTTTATAAAAACCGTGATGTTTTATAAAAAAATCAAACAATAGGGTATTATATTTAAAAAAAATTGATGGCGACCAGTAGCTCTTTGGAAAAATAATTTGGCAGTGACCGCGCTTAATACCTATAAAAATTTTCGGGTAAAACCGTGAAATTTACCCTATTAACGGAGAAAACGGCAGTGACCGGGGCCACTCCGGGTCCCTCTAAAGCTACGCCCCTGCTTAAAACGCATATCTATACTCTCTAATAAAAAGTTACAAGTTTTGTCACTTATCACTCCCATATTAACTTCACAATTTTTAACAAATTTATAATAATAAAATAATATTTATTATTCTTTAAATTTATGCTTCAAAATTTATTAATTTAATATTTACTTCATACTTTTTTTTCCAGATATTTGATATTTATAATAATATTTTACTTTAAAGTTGTTTTAAAGACTATTGTACAACGACTATGTATTAATAACGTTTAATAGGTTTATTGTTTCTTGTATATCGATTATTTATTAAATATTGTATTCTCAAAAACTACTCGTATAGTAGACGGGTCTCAAACTAGTGTGTGTGTGTGTATTCGTTTTAAGTTCACATCATCTTTTTACTAAATAGTTTATATAAAAATACCAGTGATCTCTAGTCCAATTAGTGAGTGAGGTATCCAAAGACTTCAATTTGATAAAGGGTAGGTCTTGGAATTTTTTTTTTAAAATAGAGTATATTTGAGTTTCCTAATCACTGGTGGGGGGGGGGGGGGGGTTGTGATTAGAATATTGACCATCGAATTGACCCTGATCATTTGAGTTTCCTAATCACCTGAGGCCAGATATTGAGCCAACATATTCTCTAAATTCTTCATACTGCTCTCGACAGGGTTGTGATTAGAATATTAACCATCGAATTGACCCTGATCATGCTTCGGCTACTGATGTAGATCATCATAATAATACGAGGGATGCCCCTGCCAAAAATTTTGTTGCGGATGCATAGGAGGGTTAGCATAATAATGTGATAAACACCCCACATATTGTGGACATAAAGCGTAAAATGGGGTCCACCACAAATCTCACATATATTTACGAGACTCAAAAGAAATAAAAGACACGGACAACTAGACTCCTACAACTCAAAATAAAATAAAACAAAGTAGACTCCTACTAAAAGACTCCTAAATAAAACTATCAATTAACTAAACTATATTAACCTAACTCATACGACTCAAAAACAAAACAAAATACAAATAGCACGTATATAGCAAGTAAGTCCAATCAAATCTAATAACACAATTGCCAAGATTTTCCGGCAACGGCGCCAAAAACTTGATGTGCTAAAAGTAGTTTAATATTATTAACTAAAATTACGCTAATCTAGACACTAAGTAATAAATTATAGACTCTTAAACTTAACTAAACTACTAACCGGCAAGTGAATCGGTCGACTCTAGTACAGCTAAGTAAGCCCGGATATCGAACCCACGAGACTCTTTTAATTACGTATACTAGCTAAATTAGGCTCAACTACAGACACGACTGTTTATTTATTATTTGTTTAAGGGGGTTTTACTAATAAACTAATTTTAAACTAATTTAAACTAATTGAGGAAACTAAAGACGACTAAACTTATAACTTGGACTTACTTCATATGATGATGAACAACCACCTAGGCTAGAATCCCTTAAGTTTCAGTTATCAATTAACCCGGGAGAATACTTAGTTATGGAACTGGGATCGTAAAATCGATGCTTAAGAGAAAACCCGAACATGACCCCTGACCCTTCTCAAGAGACACCTATGGGTTTCTAATAAGTTTTAACGCACACCAGTATTAAAAATCAAGTTTCCTTACGGTTACCTAATTAATTACAAACTAGTTCCTTTATACGAAATCCTACCTTACAGCGCGGAAATCAAAGACAGTCTAATATATTTTAATTGACTCGATAGACAAAGTTAATCAATCAAAACCTAGACGGACTCCTTACGAAGAACTAAATCTAGCAATCCTGATCAACAAAGACCTATCAATAACGTAGCACCTTACAGCTATTTAGGGTTAGCAGCACACTTAGGTTTATTTAATTAAATAATATCATTCCTATGATCTTATTCGAAATCAATCATAAAAATAGTCAAAAACACAAAGTAGATGACCTGATAGAAACCTATCATAATGACAATAATCAAGACAACTATGGAATAATAAAACTCAATAAACAATCCTAAGCACGCATATGCATCAATTTAATATAATTACACATTTTACTAGTTCATAAAACCCTAACGATAAATAAATCCCAAGTAAAAATCAAGCATCAACAAAGGTTCATCATAAGCCTAGGCAGTCTATAAAGTTTAGCCTAGCATGGTAAAATCAAACAAAACAATAATAAAGGAATTCATGGTGAAAATAAAGGAAATGAAAGATTAAAGGCGATAAAACACGTGATCTTCGTTCTTGATCAATATGCTCGCCACCGTATGATTCCAAGCCTCCAAAACCTCCAAAAGATGCACTCCTAGGCCTTGGAACTCCCCAAAATCGGATGTGGCTTTTAGGTTATTCAGGTTATGATTAGGGTTAGTTTATGGGTGTTTATATAGACTTTCAAGGCCCATAAACTTAAAATTAGTAGAAGATTCTGAAAATCTGAACCCATAAATTTAATACTTGTAGAAGATTATAGAAATCTTAGCCTATAGACTTAATATTTGTAGAGGATTCTAGAAAACTAAGCCCAAAGTGCAGCGCGACGGGCCTTCTCCCATTTTGTTTATTTTCGCCCTCTTTTCGACATGATTGTAACCCGGAACCTAAAATATTCAAATGAATTAGTAATATACAAATTCTAATAAAAATTGAACGAAAACTAATAAAATATTATATTAAATATACAAGGGATTTATATATATTTAGCCTTATATCAAGGCTAGTGGGTAGAGGGGGGTGGTGCTAATCCGCGATGGCAGAGGGGGTTTAGTTTATATATATATATTATCTAATTTCCTTGGTTAACGAGAGAGTAGCATATATAGTATAGAGCAAGTGTGTACAACTAAGTAGTTTAAAATTGCAAAAGAATTTAACACAAACTCTAACGAGGTTATCTAAGTGAATCGGAAATTGTAAAAATTAACACCCAGGTCGTCTCGATTGAGGAAAAAAAGTTGGATTAAGGAGACAATCATGTCCAAACCAAGAGACGATATTGATCACTTTTCATTTTTATTTGATAATATGCTAGGTATATATTTGGAAACTAATTAAAACCTCATATGTTTTAGATATTATTATTATGGAACTCGGATCAAACACCTATAGGCTATATGTGTAAGTACTCATACATATACATTCATTTTTTTATATTAAAACTGAAATATATTAGTTACAAGTAAATTCATTAAAACTATACACAGAACTTCAAATTTTAAAATGAATAAACCTTTTGAAAATATGATAAATAAGTTACTATTTAGTTTCCTTTAATAAAAAAGATTTTCTTTGTTATAAAAATTAAAAATCTTATAACTTTGGCAACAAGGTTTCAACTCTCATCCCCGTGTATATAAATAAGCACTTAGGCTACTTAACTAATTATTTATTAGTCATTGTAATCACAATTCACACACATACATATTATTCGATCGTTAATGAAGAAACGTGGATCGACTCACTGGTAGACGATCTACTTTCCTCGGGTTTGATTATGCTATTTCACCGATGGTTTCTCTTGGATCTGATGGATCTGGGTTCTTCCACCTACAAAATGAACAGCACCGTAAACTTATCCCTCAGAAAGGGACAGAGGGGTCCTCTTTGGGGTAACCCTCCGGTGTGAGAATAAGTATTTGTGGGAGAAGATAATAATATGTGAGAGTAAGGAATTTGGAGTGTATTGCTTAATAGCTGAATACTCTGTGATTGTATGTTATCAGGTGATATTGGATGTGACTGTATGTTATTTGATGTCCTCTCCTTGTGGAGTTGATGTGATATTTATAGTGCTAGGGTTTCCCATGATTGGGCTCAGACATAATTAGGGCCTTGCTGGCCTCCTCCAATTGCTTTGCGCCACGTGTCCTTTGGGACACCTGGTGCTTTTTCATTGGTTATAATCACGTGGTAGCACATGGGTTTTGCTGAGTTGTCCACCTTTCATTGGCAGCTGGTCAACATCAGCATATTCTTATTCCTTAAAAAGATACCTTCTGGAAGGTTGTCTGACGTGCACAATCAAGGTTGCCCTAATCCTGATTTGGATAAGGACGAGGTTGATTATGTGCATGTGTGATACGCGCCTATCCTAGAGGATGCGCGAGGTCTTCTCTTTATTCTCACGCGCAGATGTTTCATGCGCAGATGTGATATGCACGAGCATGTGATATGCGCCACGCGCGGATGCGCCACGCGCATATGTGATGCGTGAGCATATGTGATGCCTGAGCATCTGTGGTGCCTGAGCATATGATGCCTGAGCATGTGATGCATGAGCATATGTGATGCCTGAGCATCTGTGGTGCCTGAGCATATGATGCCTGAGCATGTGATGCATGAGCATATGTGATATGCGTGAGCATATGTGATATGCGCCATGCGCGTAGGTTTTGGCTTTGTGCCTTCATAATGTCTTGATTTCAAGCCTCTTGTCCATATCTTGTGGGTTGACCCGCCTCGCTCGGTGTGTGAGGCGGGTACATACCTCTTCAAGCCCCCCCCAGTCTAATGTGTGTCTTGTCTCGCGCGAGCGAGGCAAGATAGATATTAGACTTAACAGTTTGCTCTTTTAGTAGTTGTTTGTCTTTTTCTTCTTATTATTCATCGCTGCGCGAAATTCTATCATTTTTGTTGAAAACGAATCGTCCCTGTACGTGGTTGGTTGTTGCTGACATGCGTAAGTGATGGAGACGTGTCAGACCTTTCGTGTGCTCGAGGTGCTACAGTTGCCTTTCGTGTCCCCTCACATAGTGTCAGGGACACGTGTCGCGCTCGCGTTGGTCCGTTCCTGCGAGTGGTGGCGCGTGAATTCTGGCAGCAGCTGTAGAGTTTCTTTTCGTGTCTCCTCACACAGTGTCAGGGACACGTGTCGCCCTCGCGTTGGCTTACACCTGCGAGTGGGGGGCGCGTGAAGTCCGATCGAGCACCAATTTTTCTCTCTCCTGGGCCTATAAAAGCCAGCCCTTAGAGTTTTTTTATCCTTCATCTTCTTGTTTATTCAGAGCTTTTCTTTCTTTCATTCTATTCCGATTAGCTGTCTTCTGCTTCCAGGTCTCTGTTCTTCAGATCATCCTTTGTCCGTTTTACAGTTGTATGTCTGATAGCTCAGACAACACAACCTCCCCTATCCATCGCCGTGTGAAATCGTTAGTGATGTCTACATTGAAGAAGACCGGCAAGGGGAAGAGGGCTGCTGAGGCCTCATCGGAGGAGGTAGGGAGGACCAAGGCCGTGAAGAGGTGGAATGAAATCCCCTGCAAACTGAGGCAGGCCGATCTTGACAGCCTTATCGCCTCTCAGGGTTTTCTCCCTTTGTTTGGCTGCATGTTGCCTGGGGCCGGGCAAACGGCGGCGGACCCGCCTACCGGCTATATATCCCTTTTACTGCCATTTTTTTCAGCCACTGCAACCTTCGTCTCCCGATGACAAGGTTTGTGGGTGCGCTGCTTAGGTTTTTATGGGATTCATATATCCCAAGTCCATCCGTTTGGACTCGTGCGCATGACTCACTTTGAGTTCATGTGCAAATGTCAGCGCGAGGAGCCCACCCCTCGGCGCTTTCAGTTTTTTTTACAAGCCCAAGATCCAAGACTCTTGGTTCTCTTTTATTCCTCGCAGTCAGAAGGTGAAGTGCTCCACTGTTTCATTCAAGAGCCTTCATGACTGGTCTGAGAGGTTTTTTTTACATCAGGGCTGGTGTGATCCCCATCCGCATGACCATGCGCGCGATCTCTTCTGCGCCTGCGGATGTGGGTGTCTTCAAGAACCCAACTGGCGCCTGGGTTAAAAAGTTGACCGCCGAACCATCCCCCGCCAAGAAAATTTGTGAGGAGGCGCTGGAGTGGGGTGGGTATGAGCAGGAGGTGGGCTGACAGCGCGACTGAGCCCGTGATCCAAGGTTGACGGCTTGTGTAAGTCGATCTCATTGCATTACTTCTGCGCGAATACTTATCTTTTTGCTGATATCATTTGATTTGTTTTGTGCAGTCAGCAAGGAGTATGTCCACGCCGCCTATGATGAGCATATGGAGGGTGGCTCCGTCGCGCTGGGCGCTGGGGAGGTTGGCTTCCACGATCGCTTTGATGACATGTTCATCCCTGTTGATCTGGGATTTGTCTTTGACAGCGATGCGCCTGGTAAGCCTTTGTACTTATGCATTTTTCTTTATAATACCAAATTTGGCTAACATTTCTGTTGCACGTATTGTAGATGCGCTTGAAAACTACGAGCTGGAGCTCGCGAAAGAGGAGGAGGAGGAGGAGGCGCCCCAACTGAAGCGTAAAGCTAAGGGGAAAACTGGCGCAGGGGCTAGTAAGAAACAGAAGAAAGATGTTGCCCCTGTTGCTCAGGATCCTCCTACTCAGGCGGGGGGATTTGAGAAAACCCAGGAATTTCCCCCCAAGTTTTCCTTGTCTTCCCTGCCTCTAAAAAGTGGGCAGACCTCCTGTCCACACGAGGTATGGTGCTACTACCTCCTCCCTATCGCGCGGCGGAAAAGGGTAGCGGCGTTGCGCCTTCTACAGGTATACTTTGCTTATCTTTTATGGTTCTATGAGCGCGATTCTGATAGAATTACTAATGAATCTTTGCTCACTCAAATGTTTGTAGAGCCGGCGACAGCGCAACAAGATGCCGAGGCTGCGCCGGAGGGTCGCTTCGAAGTCCCCTGTTTTACCCTCGAAAAAGGGTAGAATGGACTTCATGGCGATGTTTGCCTCGCGAACGGAGTTGCGCCAAGGTAA